>NC_050590.1:25470405-25770405 GCF_013368585.1 Megalops cyprinoides | reverse complement strand
ATATTTTGAATGAGAATGACTCAAATAATTGTTGGAGCGCTAAATTTCTCATGCATTCATTATTTTTCAAATATTTATTCTTTTTTTCAAGGTGACTATTGTGGCAAACTATAGACATGGGTTTGTGGCAAACTTCATATATGGGTTTTTACTGTACACTTTAGTATTAACAATATGTTGATCTGACAACTCAGTCATTTTTCGCTACTCTTCACACTGACAGATTATATTCAATTTACAGTTAGGTCCATAAATATTTGAACAGTGACACAATTTTCATGATTTTTGCTCAGTACGCCACCACAATGGATTTGAAATGAAGCAATCAAGATGTGATTGAAGTGCAGACTTTCAGCTTTAATTGAAGGGGTTTAACAAAAATTTCATATAAACTATTAAGAATTACAGCATTCATTATTTCATTAACAGCATCACTATTTCATTAACAATTAAGCAGTTAAAAGGTCTGGAGTTGATTCCAAATGTGGAATTTGCATTTGGAAGCTGTTGCTATGAACTCTCAATATGAGGTCTAAAGAGCTGTCAATGCAAGTAAAGCAGGCCATCATTAGGCTGAAAAAAAAAACAAAACAAACCCATCAGAGAGAGAGAGCAGACACATTAGGAGTGGCCAAATCAACAATCTGGTACATTCTTAAAAAGAAGGAACGCACTGATGAGCTCAGCAACACCAAAAGGCCTGGACGACCACAGAAGACAACTGTGGTGGATGATCGCAATATCATATAAGAAAAACTCCTTCACAACATCTAGTGAAGTCAAGAACACTCTCCAGGAGGTAGGCGTATCATTGTCAAAGTCTACAATCAAGAGAAGACTTCAAGAAAGTAAATACAGAGGGTTTACCACAAGGTGCAAACCACTGGTAAGCCTCAAGAATAGGAAAGCCAGATGAGACTTAAACATAAAAAAGCCTGCCCAGTTCTGGAACAATATTCTTTGGACAGATGAAACTGTCACCCTGTACCAGAATGATGGGAAGAGAAGAATATGGTGAAGGGAAGGAATGGCTCATGATCCAAAGCATACCACATCATCTGTGAAACATCGTGGAGGCAATGTTATGACATGGGCATTGTATGGCTGCCAATGGAACTGGGTCACTAGTGTTTATTGATGATATGACTGCTGACAGAAGCAGCAGGATAAATTCTGAAGTATATAGGGCTGTAATCTGCTCGGATTCAGCCAAATGCTACAAAACTGATGGCACTTCACAGTACAGATGGATGATACATACAAAACATACTGCAAAACCAACTAAAGAGATTTTCAAGGCAAAAAGTGGAATATTCTTCACCCCAATTGACCATGCATTTCACTCGCTGAAGACAAAACTGAAGGCAGAAAGACCGACAAACAAGCAGCAACTTAAGACAGCTGCTGTAAAGGCTTAGCACAGCATCACTAGGGAGGAAACCCAGAATTTGGTGATGTCCATAGATTCAAAACTTTAGGCAGTCATTCAGTGCAAAGGATTTTCAACCTAGTATTAAGAATGATCATTTTATTTATGATTATGCAAGTTTGTCCAATTACTTTTGAGCCCCTGAAAATGGGGGTACTGTGTATAAACGGTTCTTAACAGTTTGTATGAAATTTTTGTTAAACCCCTTCAATTAAATCTGAAAGTCTGCACTTCAATCACATCTTCATTGCTTCATTTCAAATCCATTGTGGTGGCGGACAGAGCCAAAATCATGAAAATTGTGTCACTGTCCAAATATTTATGGACCTAACTGTATATTATACAATTTCTATCCAACACAGTTGTGATAGCCTTGTGGATTGGTATATTCTGGTTTACTAATTATATTATTAACTAACTTCTATATTGCCAGGGTCTACTGGGCTATCCCAGATTAAAACGCTTCACCCTTATAAACTCAACACAGCTGCAGTTTCATTAGTTAGATTTCATGTCGTTATGTTTTATAGTTTTATAGTATATATAGTGATAGTGATTTATAGTAAAGACACTGAAAACTGTCACCCAAATCACGTGTACACAATCATACGCACATGCACACAAACACACAGTTTGTAAACACTTTTACAAAGTTCAGTTTTCTCCATAGATTAGCCATTACCCAAATGTATTCCAATGAATTCTTGGGCAAATCAATGCAGTTTCTAGGTTTTCGGTTCACAATTTAGCTCTAAACCTGCTTGTGTGAATCATAAAACTTCCACAATGTGACCTAAAACAAACCAAACCCTGTGCCCCAGAGGTCAATGTCAGTGAGACATTTTAAGCCCCTATTTTGTGTGTGTGTGTGTGTGTGTGTGTGTGTGTGTGTGTGTGTGTGTGTGTGTGTGTTTTACTGTTACAGCAGCATGAGCATATTTGGTCTGTTTTAACTTTTCTTCAATACTTTGAATCTTCTACCTGCATACATAGGGATTTTAGAATATGAAGAAATGAACACTGACAAGATGAAGAGAACCCAGCTGTACCTGAAGGCCACCATCCCCACCTCCTTAAACAAGGAATACATCAGATCACTGGAGCTATAAAATTCCTGTAGCACATGTTGAAAATCATTCTACCCACTGTAGGTAGGTGCTGACCTGGTGCTGTCCTCTGGTCTGTTCCATCTCATAAGATACTTGTGTGGGCCCTTGTGGGATCTGTGCAGAGGAGACATCTTGTGAGCTCAAAAGAGCAGTACACCAACTTCTCCAGTATTTTATTGCCCTTATTTTTTAAGATGTGGAATGTCCAGTGCCTTTTCCCCCCTTTTTTCCCACATGCACTCAAAAACACGTGATTCCAATCACCAATTCTCTGTACACCACAGTCCCCAAGCCAAGTTTGTGCTGACATACATGAGAGGAATACACTTTGTGTGTTTTATATAGGCAGACCACCGCACAGTCAGGGGATGCACAGACAACTGGCTGACCTACTCACTCCTCAATCCCTGGAAGAATGAAGCTAATTTGTTATGCTGCAATTGGCTCCTGGTCATCATTAGCTGATGACACGACTAGGATTGAGCACAGAGCACAGGGCTCAACCTATACTTGAAAAGCACATTCAAGCCACTTGAGAGTCCCCATTTTTCTACCCTCATAATTTATGATCACTTAGATGGTGGTTTAGATAATCAAAAACCTTGCTTTCTGTGGTGTCCACGCTAAAATGTATCATCTGGCGTCTCTAGGCTATTGGTGCCTTGAAGTAGCATAATAACATACTGCCATTTAGGTGAATCGGATGAGACGACTGAGTATAAGGAAATGCTGAATAAAGCACACATGCTTCTACCTGCACACCAGTAACATCACTCCCAGCACAGTCGCCATTACATTCATTTACTTATGTCAGCCATAGTAGGACATTACCCTATGTATCATTTTAGCAGGGGAATGCTGTACCTCATATCCCTAGCAATGGCTTCAACTTAGAATGTAATTTGCCATCATACTTTGATTGTGCGGGAGTTGCAGTGAAAGCAAACAGACAAGAATGACATGGAAAAAGATTATGCGACCACGTGAGTGGTAAGGTGCTCTTTTGTTTTAAATTATATTTCTTTATTTTTTGTTTTCTCAGCTCATATTTTATGTTTGCTTTATTATATTGTAATTTGGTATGTTTGGAATATTAATGAAGAGACAAAAAATACCATGTTTCTCATTTTAGATATTTGCACGTCTGCATTAATGAGCGTGTGTACATTGTCAGCTGCTACCTTGTTATTAGATTTGTGTTTTTAAATTCAGTCACACAAGTGTACGTGTAGTAGTTATTTGGTCCCCCCACAAGCTGGCTCTGCCTACAGTGGGCTTTCACAGCTGCAGTTAATCGATCTCCTGGATTGTGAACCACTTTCTAATACTTCCCATGGGGGGGGGGGGGGGGTGGCGTAGTGAATTAGTCTCTTTGGGATGGAATTAGTCTTTTTGAATTGGTATGATCTATACAGGGAGGCTTTCTCTAGTTTCTTCACTGTGTGGTGTGAACTCATATACCCTGCATGCTATTTTGCTGCTGTTGATTGTTATTAGTGATGCTTTCTTTGCCTAGAAGTGTACCATTGTCTGAAGACCATGTTTTCTTATTCCAGCGGCCTCCTACAGTCAAAAACAGCAGGTTGGAGATAAAAGGCATTTATTGTACACAGTTGGATAATACTGCTTATCTCCAACCTGCCATTTTTAATGAACATAGAAAATAAAAAATCTCAAACTGAATTGGTGTTCATTTGTTTTTCTTCTTTCATAATGTAATTTGATGTCCCAATACACTTACAATCAGGGCTTTGAACCGGTGTGAGGAAAGCGAAAGCTGAAAACAAACATTATTTTATGATGGACAGAAACGGAAACAAAACCACTATTATATTTATTGTTCCAGAACAGAAACGTTATTTTGAGATCTCTATTACCAGTTAATAATGTTATTTTTTTGTACCTTGTAATAAAGGCCTGTAAAACATTTGTCAAATGTATCAGCGAAACATTTTTGTATTTTAGAGTGCACTTCATTCAATGCGCGTTCTCGGTCTCTCCAAATAGGAAATGCATGCCTCCTCTGCAGCATGTCTCACTGTGATTTTCCCTCCATGTCTGTAGTGCACTGTACGAAGCCATCACTGATGAGCTAAGGTAAATTGAGCTGAATTATAACAGTTTTCCAAGTGTCAGACCACAGTTAATCATAAGATTACAGATGGATACTGTTAGGCAGCTAAACTTAATCACCTTCATCAGCTATCATTGTTAAGATAGCTAACGAACCATAATAAATAAAGCTAAGCTACATTAGCTAGCTAGTCACAGCCTACACAGCAGTAGGCTATTCAATGGCTGAAATCAGCTAACCTTGCATAGCCTGGAAAATTTACAGATAACTAGCTAGCTATGTTACCTGCAACCAGTAGCCTACCCCAAGTTATTCTGAGATTGTAATTTATTTTGGGTTTTCTGTTGTAGATGGGACGCCATAAGGAAAATCCAATGCGGCAGTATTCTACTTATGATCCATCCATTTAGGGGTTTCCTATCTTAAACTCCATTCCCATAAATAGCCAGGATGTAGCGATGCTCCAGTTTATTGTAAATTGAAAAGAAACAAATAACAGAAATTGCTCACATGTCAAATGTAGTTACCATAGTTAACAGATTCTAATCTAAAAACTACTCTAATCACTGTTAAACATTACGGTACTAACCGATTGATGTGAACTAAGCAGTCATCTCAGAGGCGAACTGGTTACTTAGCAACCGTAAACAGTTTGACTAGCAAATAGGTTAGCCTAAGCTAGCTGTAACAAGGCTAAGTTATTTGAATATTAAATATCAAATCAATGTCCGAATATGTCATACATATATTACAAACATATTGTCATTAACATTTTGCAATCATGAACACTTGCAGGCATTGCTACGAGCTTTTAGAGTAGTTCGTAGCAGGGGATTTTTCAACCAGCCGAGTGAACTGTCAATTCTCATTACGTGTCACTGCGCGTGAAAACAATGTTGGACTGGGCAACAGATGGCAATATCATAATGTAGATTTAACTATTTCCATAATCATAACATCAATAACAGTAATAGTAATATCGACATTTTATCGACATTTATGGTAGCATCCATCTGTAAGTATAACAGAACAATCCATGAGTATGTCCTCAATAGGTCACTTAAATTATGATGAGTACACTGCACACATTTATGTATAAATAACATTAACCGGTTTTTATTTGGTTCAAACTGGTTCAGGAACGTTATATTTCGGGAGAAACGCAATAATGGAAACGTTAAAATAGTTTTTCCACTATGAACGGAACATTTTGAAAAAAATTTGGGTTCGAAGCCCTGCTTCAATACACTTACGCATGATCCATTCATTTTGTCCTTTTTGTTACTACATTAAACAGTTAAGGAGCCCCATTTCCAGCCCAACAGAGGCCACATGGGAATAAAACAAGCATGTTTTGTGTTCCCAGGAATTGCTTTCACAAAAATTCAGATTTGTCTGTCTTGCAAGCAGGGCCAGCCCAAGCCTTTATGGGGCCCTAAGCAGAATTTGATTTGGGGCCCCCCCACCACCTTGGCGATGCCAATACTATTGACTATTGTCAATGCTTGATCATTCGCACACCTACTGTAAATCTAACACACCCATTATCAATTTTATTAGTTGTAGCAGTGTTGCTTACATCATACCAATGTCAGCCTGGCATGTTTTTACCCTTCTATGGCTTTTAATCTTAAAAGGTAGCAAACTCGCAACAGTGGTCTGGTGTTAATTTGCACTTTAATATTCAAAGTGATACAGTACTAAGTGGCATACTGAACGTGGTGTACTGAAAATTAACAAAATGAACCAGCAGACAATGCATTTACTGTAAACAAGTTAACCACTTTAATTGCTTATGGTTTAAAAATTTTGTAACATGCAAAAGTGCAGAACAACAATCAACTACAATTAAAATCAATGCTTCTTCCATCGACGCAGAGGAGAGGACTGTAACCTAACTTTAGTCTGGCTGACTGTGCTTGCCTCAAAATGCAGTTAACGTCCACTACAGTGCGCATGCACATGAACGTGACACCAGCTCTGACAGAGGCAGCGGGAATTTACATTTTTACAGGGAATTGATTAATTTACAGGGAATTGATTAAACCAATAGTATTAGCTAGTCAGCTCATTAACATAATATTGCATTTTTGTATGATTACCACTGACATAGTATATCACACACAAAAAAAAACATTCACGCTCTTGTGGGACATTTCAAGCACTCTTGGGGGCCCTCTGGTGGCCATGGAGGCCCTAAGCAGGCACTTAGTTCGCTTATGCATTGGGCTGGCCCTGCTTGCAAGGAAAATTCACAATTCTCAAAACTTACTAAACATTACACTCTATACAATTAAGATTTTAACCGAATTAAAGAATAAAGAACAGATGTTGGAAACATGTAATTGCTTGAACTCTGTAAAATATAAAATATAAACTAACCTAATGCTTAATTTTTCATAATTAAAATCTTTTTGGAACTTAAAAACATGTTTGTTTATACACACACACACACACCCACATAATTCATTGATGTTTTCATCAGTCCCTTTTTTGTTCTCCTTTTTGTGATTCATTTAGCACTCAACTTTCTATTTGTAATAAGGCCTTAATAATAAACCTTACATCCTGTTTAGATGGAAAGCTGTTGTAGGAGGAACACATTTCTGAGGGGCAACATATTTCAGTCCAAATGTGTAAAAGCCTTGTTTGAAGTAATGCACTACTGATCTTGTGTGGCAAATTAAGGCACAATTTGGCCCATCATGTCACCATGCTAAACTTAAAAGGGCAAAGGAGTCTTTGAACATTGTACTTGAAGCATGACATGATGGCTTGGACTGAGGGATGTCCTTGTGTTACCCCCCTTGAAGATAAATCCTTGAATTGTTCAAAAGCTTCAGTAAAGTTGCAGGAGCAACATTGCCATATTCATACCATTACAATAGCAGTCCATGAGCACAGCGTTTCCTGCTCACTCTGACTCGATTGCCTGTGCATTAAGTTGTACTTAAGATTTTTTGAAGTGCCACATAATCTGCAATGTTGTGAGTCATTGTTTCATTTAATGACAGTATGTGACCCTTGAACAACATTTGAAATGAAGTCTTCAGTGTTATTTGTTCATGGAAACATAAAATGAGATTTGAGTCAGATTAGAAATATATGCTCTGTGATCCTGCACGTGTAAAAATACTGAAATAACAAAAACACTATGAAACAGAGGACTGAAGTGTGATAACTTTTCCTCCACAGCAGGGAGATATTCGCAGGTACTGTGAGTGATACTTCTGGCACCATCTTCTGGACAAATTGCGGAAAAACTGCTGTGTGAAATCATTTGCTTTTTAAGGTGTCCATTGCATTCTCCATTTCCAAATTAAAAAGATGGGTAAATTTAAAGATAGAATAAAGGTATCCATATGACTGGAATATTTGTATATTTGTGCTTGTTGCAGAAAATACATCCAACCTGGACCAAGACAGATCAACACTACCTACAAAAACTGGTGCACTATTACAATATACTCTCACCTGCGCTTATATCTCCTATATTGGGCTCTGTTTTGAAACTAATCAGAGATATTACATATTCACAGATCTGTAGGTAATCTGGACAATGTATTAGCAATGATGTCGGCAAAAACTTGTTACATTATTTATTACTCGTCATTACATTAAGCAGAATGATCCCTCTTTCATTTTTCTGTTAAAATTAAGGTGTAATGGTTGCACATGAACCTAAGTTTAAATTATTTTACTTGGGTCAAAGCTTAATGATGTTTGTGTATCATTGTGATTCATTGAACAAATATTATTCCACATGGAAAACACAGTATATACACAGCTCAACAGGGAAAAGTTAACTATAACTCAATGAACAAATGAAACAAAATCAAGTGAATTGTTCTATGAAAACACAAGATGGATTCCCCTTTCAATTAAAACTGCTTCACTTTTGCTATGAACCACACTCCTGGATTCCATGTCCAAAGGTATTTTCAAATGTCTTTCAATACAAAATGTTGCATGCTCCACTTAAAAACTACCATAATTGTTATTTGTGTTCTATATACACAATTGTTAATGTACTTCAGTCAAAGGTGGTCCTTACATAACATTCCAAAAAATGTTGATGTGCCGCATTTAAACACCGATTTCCAAAAGTGGGAAGACGTGTGCACACCTTCATAACCAGTAACAGCAACTTCATTTCCACAAATACATTTCAGCATCTCAGTTTAATAAAAACTTTCCTGCAGCTTCACTATTGATTATACATTTCAATTTAAAATACAAAAAAATGCATTGGTAATGGACAAATTCTGCAATACGATGCAAATAAGGAGCCCTTAGTATTGGAAACTATTTACAAAAAATTGAGCGAGTGCAGTCCTGGTCTTCATGCATCATGTTCTAGATGGCAACAAGTGCATCAGCATTGTCATTGTACAAGTCGTATAGGAGAAGATGGTTGTGATCCTGATGCCCCATGCAACGGTACAACGATGAATGTCAAGATCTTGTCCAAGGGTGGTGCGTGACATGAGTATCCTGAACCTGCAAATGACTTTAGAGAAGAGACAGTGTTACAAATGTTTGAAATTAACTTGTAAAAATGCATACAAACCACTACACAGCTTGGGAAACTAAACTACTGGTACAGTATCAATCCCTTATCATCTGGAAAATCTCAAACTAATTGCGCACTTCAAAACCCATGTGCAATGTTGCCTTCACTTGAGCATTAATTTTTATAAATCGATTTTATTTATTATTCAATAAAACCATGCCTACTATCCCTAAACACAGTTACACTTATTTAGTTACAGCAGTTACACTTACACTGCTGAACACAGGTGAGGGTAGTGCAGAACTCAATACATATGGACAAGGCCACTTCTGATGACTGCTTAAGTAGGATGACCATGAACTGACCTGCTTGCTGCTGGAAATTCTTGGACTTAGCTCCCTTGATTAGGAATGTGAGCACTTTCCTGGCAGGGTAGACCATTTCAGCAAGGCAAAAATGGCAGGCATGTCTCTGGACAACATCCTTCAACTCCCCAACCTGTAGGTAAGGAAATGGTCAATGGAATCCCCAGAGCAACATCACAGGCATGGCTATGGTGGGCAAGTGAGTCAGATGGCCCCTGTGCACATGGGCGTGTCCTCAGGAGATCAGACTGGGATTCCTGTGCCACTGCACTGGTGTCCCAACAGATGGTGCAACTCATCACTCTCAAGTGCCTCACCACTTTGATTTCCATTTGATTAGTTTATTCATGAAAGAAAGACTTACAGCTCAGGAAGACGACTGGCATCAACCTAAAATCATTGCTAAATAAACACAGCCAAATATTCTCCCTTTGAATTCAAAGGTCCCAAGGATAGCCAATATCATGATGGCATACAAGGCTGCACTATACCGTTAGGTGTTTGGACACAGCTGGATGAATAAGTGGCAATTCATGCAATGAGGAAATGCAACTCACATTGACAGTGAAGTACGGGATGAGGGAGGCCACTTACAGCCACACCTTCATGCAGGGTGCTTGCCCTTTTCCCAAATAAAACACCCAGATGTTTTCCAGACTTTCAAAACTGATCATTATTTTTTTTTACCTCGACAATGCTTCCGTGCGTACTTTTTTTGTTGAGATTGTAGCTTTTGGATTTAGTAGAAAAGTCAATTTTAATCAAAGTATGAATGACTGAATGAATGCAGAATTCACAGTAAATCATGTTTTACTAGCAAAAATGTTTTTAGAACGTATGAAAATCAAAAAGTGCATTAATTTTACACAAACAAGTTTCACCAAGAGCACAGTCAGAACAAGTATGAATGAATGAATGAATATAGAATTCTCTCTTCCCATCCTTAACATATTTAACTTATCTTTATCTTATTTTAACTCACAAAAACATTTAAACAAGTTGTATCCAATGACATTCACAAAAGTGCATACATTTCACCAAGAGCACATTGTCAGAACAAAAATATAAACTGCAAATGGCAGACTCATCTTGGCTCATCTAATTTTAATTTCATTTAACTTCAAATCCAGGTTTTTCTGGACATCACTCAGCTCTCGTTCCTTCTCTTTGGCAGCCTTCCTCATGGCATTTGACCACGCTGCTCCGCTTTGGAAGCCAAGTCATCAGCAGAGGATAAGAGCCCACTGATGTTCTTCTCAATCTGTTTTTTTATTTTCTTTAGTTCATCAACCTCTTTCAAGAGGGCCTCTCTTCTGTCCAGTCTCAACTGAAAATCATAAGCCAAGAACTCCTCATCGGCTCTACAGTATGTAGAGACGTAATTGAACTGCTTGAGGATTTCATCAGTTTCCCTCTTTCAGTTGTCTGGCACTTACAAGTTGCTCGAGACATATCTTTAATTTTCATTTGCACTGATCAGGATTCTGAACAACTTGTTTAGGGTCCAGCCACCCCGAACCAGAGCATACCTGAGTGGAGACTTCAAGTAATTTTGCAACTGCAGCTTAAATGAATGACTTTGTGTTTGAGCAAAGGGTGAATACCTGCTTCTCTGACACCTTTTTCTTGGCTCTTAGGTCTTTGAGCATTCGTTCAGCCACAAATCCCAAGTTCACCTTTGCTGCTTTGTGGTTCCCACTGTTGTTCACATCAACACACTAGCTTTCAACAACTTATTCACCAGCTGAATCCAAGGTATTGTAAGATTATAGTACTTCTAACTTCTGACCAGACGTGGTTCAGAATCAGAGAACTGTTAACCTGATGGCCTTATTATCATAGTTACAAAGGAAGCTCCACACCTCTTGGCGCCAAGTTACAGTTGGAGCCAAGAGCAATTGATTAAGGCAGGCAGCAGCCATCAAGTCTAGCATACTACCAGGAGTGGGCAATTGGCAACCATCACCACAAAGGGGCATTCAGCATCAAAGGATCCCGCTTTGCATTTGGGAACATAGGTTGATGTTGCAACAGTGTAAACCTATTGTTTGTTGCCATTTGTTTCATAGTATAAAAGGCCGATCACGGTAACAGTTCTCTGAGTTAAAGCTTCGCAGGCAGACGCATGCTGCCGGATTCCATCACCAAATAAAGCTTTTTCTCCGAGCGCGCTTTTGGTCCGGTTCGTTTACTTTTAAAATTAGAAGAAAATCCAACAGTATGATCTTCCTTCACAGAATCATTTTATCTACACCGAAAACCCTGAGCTATACAACACAACAAAACAAATAATCATGAAGCAGCTTGAGGGCAAACCTTACTTCTCATGCACCACTGACCTTTGGACCAGTAGAGCCACAGCATCATTCATGGCAGTAACCCTGCAATTTATAGCTGAGTCCTGGGACATGCAGAGCTGGTGTCTGGGCTGTGTTGGGCTCCACTCAGAGCATACAGGTGACGGCATGAGGGAGGCTTTGGAGGAGATTATACAGGACACATGGAAGCTGGACATAAACAATATGGCAGGCATCACCACAGACAATGCTGCAAATAATAGGAAAGCATTTGAGCAGGATTTCACATGGGTCCCCTGCTTTGGTCACAACCTGCATTGGCCATTAGAAAAGGCCTAAAGAACAACTAAAGAAAAAAACAAAGAAATACAGCTGGCAGAACACAGACTAATTCATGATGAGCCAACACGCTGGGACTTGAACCTTGAACAACAACAAGCTGTCTGTGCTGTTTTAGCAGATGACAGAAAGAAGTGGCACCTCATGCCAAAAGATTCTGACATTACAGTTCTTGAGACTGTAAAAGATGTACTGAGCCCAATAAGCTCATTCACTGATGCTCTTAGTGGAGAAAAACATACGACTCTTTCCTCTGTCTTACCACTAATCTGGAAGATTTATTCAACTTTAACAGCTGAGGACAGTGACACCAACCTAGAGAGACAGATGAAAGAGTTAACTGCAAAAAATCTTCAAGACAGATATAAGGATGGACACCTGCAGCCGATATTGAATACAGCAACCTTTCTTGACCCCCACTTCATGGACAGTTTTACAACACTAAAAAAATGAAGTGAAGCAACATCTTCTGGATAATGTGGCAAGCGTCCCAAGTCTGCAAACATCTCCATGTGCAAACCAGCCAGCAAAAAAACAGATCTGAAGGGACTGCTGTCAAGCATCCAGGGGGAGAGAAAGAAACACCATGATGTACCAGCAACGGCTACAGGTGAGGATCCAGAGCACAAGATCAAGAACGAGTTGACATATGTATGAAACCATGCCTGAGCTGAGTGCTGAACAGGACCCTCTAATATGGTGGAAAACAAATGAGAACACCTTCCCTCACCTTGCCTTTTTTGCTAAGAAATACCTGTGTATAGCTGCCTCCAGCTGTGCCTCAGAGCGTGTTTAGAACATCAGGGCTCATACGCAACCCTAGAGGGGCAAGACTTAGAGGAGCACATTGACATGCTTGTGTTTGTTGAAAAAAATCTGCAAATTGCAAAGCAAATTCAGGCCAATGAGGGTGCCACCTAAACGGTGACACCTCCGTTGTGTAGAGTGTAGACTGGAGCACATTGTATTCTGAACATTTGTGTGTTTTAATATTCTTTGCACTTTTCAGCCTCAGGCTTTTTGAAGCCAACTACTTGAAACCGTTTTACAAAGATGTTGATGTTTAATAGTTTGTTTACTGTTAACTAAATTAATTTTACAGTTTTTACATATGCTACCTCAAACAACCTTCATTTTCCAGTGCATAACAAAACCTTAAAGTATTTTTAATGTACATAATGTTCTTGTATTTTTGTTACACTACAAAGAGAAATTTGAATAGTGTTATCACTGACATTGTTTATATTGTTCTGTTCTTCATTTAAAAAAAAAAAAGATTTTTTTCCCCGCGGTATTGAAAATGGTAGAGTATTTTCCTGAGTATCGGAGTTTGAAATTCTAGTATCGTGACAACACTATCCCATACTGAATAAGATCCAAAGAGATAACCACGTCAAAGCTGGATATTCAACTGCAGCCAGCAAGGTTTCTTGGCCAGCAACTCAATAGACCAAAGCAGCACAGCACAGTCACTGAATGCTAGACATATGATCAACTCACACATTCATCACAGGTTGCAGTTACTGGTCCTCGCCTTAGCAGCAACAGCTTTCTTTGGAACTCAATGGGCTTCTGCTTAGGTTTCACATCTGATGATACCACATTTTGTCCCCCTTTCCACCAACTAGTGGCACTTGTTCAGCAGACCCTTATCCGTTCAGACATTGGAATAAATGACATTGTCAGACCTGCCAGCACTCAGACCTACCAGTAAGATAGACAGGCATTCCACACCAAACAGGGAGCATTGTCCATTATTTTAACCCAGCCACATTCGAGAATGACAAAAAAATCAAATCCGATTCAGTTGACATCAAAACCAGAATCCACTTACAATGGCAAACATAACATACAACATAACAGAGCAAGTGTTAATAGAAAGGTATAATTTATTTCTGCTAACAAAAGGTACTCTAATAAAATGCATATCAAGACATGTCCTTCACTTACCCTAATATACATTTCCAGAGCAGAATAAATGATTAAATATAATCCCTTCCAAAATGTGTCCTGCAACTAATAAAGGGTACAGCATTTCAGTTGTCATTGAAACTCATGCCCTAATGAGTACTGATGTAGGAACATTGTCTGCAGCCATAAACCTGAAGGACTCCAGCTCTCAAGGACTGAAACTGTTCATCCCTCATCTTGGTTTTTGGATTCAACACTTTAATAAACAGGTAACAGGAGTGCATTTTGTATTGCATAATTATCATACATATACACACATATACATACATACATACATACATACATACATACATATATATATACACACACACACACACACATATACATATATATCAAATTAAGTCACATTAGGAACAATATTGTTTTTCATCAAATTCACCTTCACAATCTACATGAACTTTTACAAACATTGTAAACAGAATAATCATAAGGGAAAAGAATCAAATATACTCTGAACTACCTTATAATGGAAATATGTGATCTAAATACCATTTTATGCAAGTCTCTACTTTCAGATTTCTCATTAAACCTCAAGTAATTCACACAGAGTATACAAAGCTTTAAAGCCACACTTCCGTTTTTTTAACTACGGGTACTGCCAAGAAATAGAATACTGTTTAAATAATGCTTAACCTTTAGAAAATATCAAGTCTTCTATTGAATAGTTATTTTAGGCTCAATTTCATAATGGCCTCTAAACTTTGATATGCATCCACATACTGAATGACATCATCTACAACGGTACTTATTTATGCCAAACAAAAAAGCACTCCGTTTTGGGACTCATTTCCATCTAGAATGGCAGTACAATGATAACGGTCTGTATGCTAATAATTCAGTCTCTCTTGTATAATGTAAAGCAAATGCGATAACACAATGCTAAAATGCACAATACTACAACCTTCAAAGTTTTTGTGACTCAAGTAATCAGTTGTACGGTAGGCTACATCTTGCTAGGTTTCTTAGGGTTCATTGCGTGAGGATGTTTACCTACAACGTGCCCCGACTGTGTCTCCGATACAGTGTCACAAAACAGCACTAAATCAAGTTGCGCTTACAGTGGCGTGTTCTACTAGCATGCAGGTAAACCTTGCGTTTGGTAATACATCTGTTGTCGTTAGCTGGGACAGTCAAGCATCCGTTTGAAGGAGACAGCAGCTTTAAAGCCAATGCCCTGCTTTGCCGGCAAGCCCAAGCACAATCGACAGCCGAACACATATTGTTATATTGTTCCGGCATCTGTTGATTGTGTAACAGATGCCGGAGCATTTTAAGGAAAGGTCACCATGTGACACAACAGAGTAACTATTGCTAACTAATTAGCTAACGATGAAAGCTAACTTTAACTAAGCAGCAATAAAACCATCACAAGTTACAAGCTGGATCCCACGGTCCAGGTTTGATGTAGGCCTCAACTGATCGGTTAATGTTACGATAATGTGATGAATTGATTATCTAAAATGGCTAGTCTGACCAAGTTAGCTGTTAAGATCTTGTGTTCCGATATGACAATGTCAACGCTAGCTAGATTCATTTTAAATAACTTAGTGCTACCTAAGAGAAAGAATGCTTTAAGCATAGGGCCTACATGTTTTGATTCCACCGAGAAACAGTAATGTGGTGCTGCTATGTAGCTACATTGGTAAGACAGCTGACTTTAGCTAGCTACCATAACTTTAATCACATTAAGGCTTTTACCAGCAAGAACCTGCCAGACAACTCGCTAGACTTCGTTGGCAACCAGATTTTAATCTCAATCGTTCAACTAGTAAATTGATGAAGCAAGAAGAACGTTCAGCGAGAACGTCTGCAACTCTGGCAACAAGGCAGTCACTTAACAGGTTCACAACTTTCTTTTTGCCGCACCATGACGTGGAAATAATACTATCTATTTGTTTCACGACCAATACGAATAAAAACTTACCTGACTACTATGAGCATGTAACTTTCGATAAACGCCAACACCACTGTCCTTGCCATTTAAATATATTTGCGTGCGAGTATGCGCAGAAGTTATTGGTTGATTGGTGGCCCTGTGAACACAGCAATATGATTGGACTGTTTGAAAAAAAAAACTTGTGGAGAGAAGACGCAGGGCGTCTTTGTTACTGTAAAACTTCAACTAACCGCCGAATCTATATAAATGCTGGTCCTTTTTAGTGGCCGGGTATAAAACCGCATTTTAGTGACTAATCTTCGGTCTTCAGTCGTAGTAGCTGGATATCGGATAGCTCTCCATTCATTTCGGTCTTTCGGTGATTTATTTTCTAATGTTATAACTGTAGTTTTAAATGTCACCGGCTATGAAGCGATTGTTTTACGTTCTCTTTGCTACCTCCGTTGGCATACCGTTGAAAAGACATATTAGGTGCGTTTGCATGGAGCGTAATATCGGATTGAAGCTCAATCAGAATGAAAATGCCTCGTGTAAACACCTTTATCGGAATGAAATACCTCAATCCAATCGAGAACTCAGTCGGATTTAAAGAGGTGGTGTAGATTTCTGACGATTTTCCGCTCGATAGGAAAATATTAGCCATGTAGACACTCAATCGGATTGCCTTCTGCACTTGGAACTAACTTTCTGTGCATGTTCATTACGCCAAGTAATGACGTATTGACGTTTTACTACGCTCAAAAAATAATTATGCCTCACACCTTACAACTTCTAGGAACATAAATTACATTTGACATTTTACAATTAGGAAAAATTCAAAAGGCTTTCCAGTACATTATACCAATCTGGAATAAAGGCACAAGGCAGGGTGTTAATACCACAGATGAAAATGAAGGCACAAGACACAGAGTGGCCACTTTATTAGTTTCACCTGTACAATATATTGCAAGTCAATACAACAGCTCTGCTGTAAATTCTACATTTATGTAGTTTAAAATGTTGTTTTGGGTGACATTGCCAGATATGTGTAAATTCAAATGTGATGATAACTGAGGTCACAATTAAAGGTGGTGTACTGTACTACATTATATTGAGAAGTGTTTCTAATATTCTGCCCCCCTCATGAATGTAAATGGGAAGGACAAAAAAATTAGGAACTATCACATAACCTCATTGTTAAACATATTTAATTAACACCTCTATGACATTTACATTTATTCATTTAGCATACAAGTGACGTACAAAAGTGCATACAGTGGGCAAATAGGCACAAGGACAAGATGTGTACAGGTCATACAATGTAGACAGTGCTGAAGTTGAGCACAAGGTCAGTGTAGTGAGCAGTGTTGGGAAAGTTCTTTTTCTACACGAACTAGTTCAGTTCATAGTTCATAAGCTTTAAAATGAACTAGTTCAGTTCATAGTTCAAAATCTTTAAAATGAACTCGTTCGTTCATGATTTCAAATATGAACTAAATAGTTCATTTTTAGTTCTTTTTACATTTTTTACCTCCAATACATTGCTGTGAGCTATTTGTCAAAATTACTGTCACTGCCCACTATAGCACCACAGACAGCAATTCTACACCTTTTGAATGAGAATTTAAGTTAGCATCGAGTGGACAGCCTTCAGGATACTGGTATTTGCCTAATGTGTTGTTGCCACCCATTCAGTCTACACCAGTAACAGCTGCAATAAAAATATGAGGACAAACGTGCTGCTTGAATGGTCTTTATTATAAAGACAATCAGAACTGTAGTCCTTAAGGTGCAAATGTTTTTTTATGCTCTCTATTTCAGTATTTTTACAAACTTGAAACAATTCACATCAAATTCCAAAAAAGGAACCTAAAGAAAAAAGACTGCAAAAATACAGTCCAGGCAGCCCAGGCATACAAATACAGAGGAACACTACTCAGCATTATAACAATTTGAGGTAGAAACCAGGCTGAGGTAGTAAACTGAGGTTGCACCTCAAAGTGAAACAGTCTACTCAATTTACATTAACATTAACTGTGTCAGTCACATTGTTTTTTCCTAGACCTTTTTGGCCAAATAAAATAGTCTATACAAACTATAAAGTGCAATATTCAGCCCAAATCAAAACCCACTTCTCTTTAACAATAACTATACTGTATACGATACGATACTGTATGTCACCACTGGTTACAGTTAACATAAATATAACTAAATAAATTAACTAAAACAATAACAATTTGTTGGGGGGAAATGTCAAAAGTTTTCTCTGTCACACTGGTCAGTCAGTCACAGTGGTCTCTCCCTGGTGGATCTTCTGTTTCTTTCTTCCTGTAAAAACATAATATACTCTGTTATTTTTATGCAGCTCACCTGCACATGCACACAATATACTCATCTCTATTGACAATGCATTGCATTTCTAAGCCTAAAACAGGCCACAACAATAATATACCTTCAAATCTTTGTGTTGGCATTCAATATCAGCTGCTTCTCGAAATTGGCATCACCTAGCCGGTTTGTCCTGGGCCTGAACGATATGAAAGAAGGAGAAAGAAGAGAAGCAAAAATGGAAACAGTAATCACTGACATTATTTTATTTAAAATGACAATACTATAGAATAAGACAGAACTATATTTTAAGGCTGGATATTTACTGCACTTATAGTGAATAGTAATTATGGAATAATAACAAATAACAGTTCATTCCTACCTGAATATTTGACCACCGATGCTGAAGAGCCTCTCTACCGGAGTGCTTGAGGGGAGTGCAGTGTTGTGTTTTATGAAGAGCCTTCTGAGTCTTGGAAACTGCTTGTATTCTTCAAACCCATCTGTAGTTGGGGCATCCAAATAAGTGTCCACTTCAGATTTTTGAGAGGGGTTTCTGTTGAATCTAAAGAATGAAGCTGCAGGATCTGTCTTGTCACCTCCACTGGACTGCATTGGACCCGAGTCTCTTGCTTCTGAGTCATCACAGTTGGTCTGAAATTCTTTTTTCAGCATCAATCTGTACTCTATACGTTTCTCCCCTTCTTGGACCCAGTCTAGCTTGAATCTCGGCACCAGCATAGCGGACAGTATGTGCTCCTTTTTCTCCAGAAGACCTTCCAGCCTTGTGCTTAGTGACTGCAAGATGTTCTTTATGAGGGGACGACATATAACGAGACCCTCTGCAGCCGTGGGTTTTAAGCTCTCATCCAACAGGTCTTTCATATCACAATCCAGCTGCACAATGGTTGGAGCCAGGTACCCAAGAAAGATCTTCTTCTCTGCTTGGAGGATGTTTAGTGCAAGTGCTAGAGGCCTCATGACATCCACAAAGTTGTGTATGAAGTTGACTTCATCTGGTGAGAATCGACGGAAGCTAAACTCATCACTCACAGTGTGTATGATCAGCTCGTCATGCAGGGGACTGGGAGTGGCATCATTTGCAGAGGTGACCTCAGCCTCATTCTTTTCTTCTTTGGTAGTTAGTTTTGCCATACGAGACAGTCGCTCCATGGCAAGGAAAACAGAGTTCCATCTTGTGTCATTTGGCATAACAAAGCTAATGCCAAGCTTTTCCTCCACAGTATCAGAGGCCTTTGGACTCCGCTTAACCTTGTTCCACAGAGCAGATGCTTTTGCAAATACAGCCCTCGACATTACTTTGTAGTGTTTATCAGTTACCTTGTCAGTATCTTTGGCCACTAGATTCAGGGTGTGAGCCATGCACCTTCTGTGAGGTGGGAGAGTGGGATCATCCAGATCTGCAAGAGGCTCAGGCTCCATCTCGTCATCTTCATCTGAGCTCTCATTGGCGGTAGCAACAGCTGACTCTGGTTCACTGTCATCTTCATTTTCATCAACGTTAACAATATCAATATCCATCCCAAAACAGTTGAATGCCTTGATAAAATTTGAAGCGTTGTCTGTTACTGTACATACAACCTTGTTGTGGATTTTGAATTCTTTGTTAACATCTGACAATACTTGTGCCAATACATCATGTGTATGTGATCCTTTAATCCGCCGGCATGCCAGTACTGCAGAGTGTCTTTCAGAAACATCATTTTTGTCTAGCCAGTGGACAGTGATGCCCATAAATGACTTATTGACAGCTGACCAACAATCCGCTGTTGTGCACACAGAATCCACCTCGGAGAGTTCAGTCTTAAGTGCACATATGTTTTCTGTAAAGTTCTTGTCCATCAGAGTCTGTACCTTCTTTCTTGATGGCACTGTTTTGGATGGCTGCAACCCCTTAACTAGCTTAATGAACGCTGGTCTTTCCACTTTACTCAACGGCTGCAGGTCTCCCACTATGTACTGCAACACCAGGCTGTCCACTTGCGGCTGGGAGACAGTGACAAAGGGTCCGTCTTTGTACGATGTTAATGGGATTTGGGTGGCCGAGGCTATGTTTTGGCTCTGCGTTGTGTCCTTTTTTTTTCGCTCTCACATACCTTGCCAGGCTAGCTGGGTGCTTCAGTTCAATGTGCCGTTTTAAGTTTGCTGTTGACGTCGTCGATGTGCGGACTTTCTTTTTCAAACCGGGCGGGCAAAGTTTACAGACAAAAGTCACATTTCTACCGTCTGCGGCAGTACTGTCTTTGCCGAAAAACTCTTTTAAATGTTCATAATCTGTGGAGTCTGAGAGCTCCGGACTGTTGCTTTCCTCCTCCATAGCCCATGCTTTGTTGTGATGACGTTTTGTTTGTGCGACAGGGCGACGAGCGGTGTCGCGGTGCAAATCCGTTGCCACATCGGATGGCTTTCCGCAGCGCCATTAAGCACAGTTCACGGTGTGTTTTATTTGGGGGGGTTCACTAGAAATCTGGCATCGTTTTGAACGAAAATAGAACGTGTATGAACGCCGTTCACAGACGTCAGAATGAACGCGTTCGCAATAAAGTTCCTCAATCGGAAATACGAACGGTTCAGTT
Source organism: Megalops cyprinoides (assembly GCF_013368585.1). Classification (NCBI taxonomy): domain Eukaryota; kingdom Metazoa; phylum Chordata; class Actinopteri; order Elopiformes; family Megalopidae; genus Megalops; species Megalops cyprinoides. The sequence continues at coordinate 25,749,507 of NC_050590.1, read as the reverse complement.
CTTAGTTCACCAAAATATGAACGAGTTCATGAACTTTCGTTCATTGAAGGCGTTCAGGCACAACACTGGTAGCGAGACAGAACTAATCTGACCTAAGGTTACACATATCAAATACAGTCACTGGGACAATAAAATGCTGCTATACTACCTAGGCAAAAATGTGCTACAAATACAATGTAAGAGATAGTGCTACAGGTACAAGCCAACAATCTTAGATTTACAAGGTCAAATGGCAAGGGTGTCAGTCCAGGTAGAGTCTGCAGAGGTGTGTCTTCAGCCCACGTCTGAAAGATTGGCGTGAGGGAGCTCTCAGGGGGGTGGGGAGTTCATTCCACCACTGGGGGGGCGATGATGAAAAAGCGACGTTGAGAGGAGCATGGGCCTTTCGTTCTGTTGGTGGGAGGAAAACCTTTTGTTGACCTGGGGGGTGGAGGGAGGAAAAGAGATTTGTTGTGTGTCATTGGCATAGCAGTGATAGGAGAAACCATGTGAGTTAACTGAACCAAGCGAGTTGATGTAGGTTGAGAAGAGGAGGGGTCCCAATACAGAGCCCTGGGGGATGCCTGTAGTGAGGAGAGTGGGTGTGGAGGTGGAGCCTTTCCAGTAGACCTAAGAAGATCTACCGGTCAGGTAGGACCTGAACCAAGAAAGGCTGGTCCCAGGGATGCCAATCTCAGAGCTTGGTGATGAGCAGCTGGTGATTGACGATGTCAAATGCAACGGAGAGGTCGAAGAGGATTAGGACAGAGGACAGGTTGAAGGCTCTAGCAGTGTGGAGGGCCTCTGTCACCGCCAGGAGTTTCAGTTAAGTGCCCGGGTCTGAACCCAGACTGGTGGAGATCCAGGACAGTGTTTCCCACACATAGACTTTACTTGGGTGGGCCGCCCAGGTATATCCATCTGAGAGATGACGCCATCTGCGATCGATTATTTTCTAGCGGTCTGCGCTGACCTTTCCGAGTGTAAACAATGATTTTACAGTGTGACGTACTGGGACATGGGCGGCGCGACACAGGCACGAAATATAAACATTGAATTTAAAGAACCAATCAATCAAAGTCAAAATGGAGGACAAACTGGAGAAGCTTATACTGTGTGTGTCAGGCTTTTCAGAGTTGTATGACACCTCTTCGACGTGGTACCACGACCTTGCTTAAAAAAAAAAAAAAAAAAAAAAAAAAAATCAAAAAACGATGCATGGCGCAAAGTTAGCATCGAGATGGGGCTACCAGGTCTGTAGATTCGGCTGTAATAATTTATAGTTATTAGCAATATACCCGGCATACTCAGAAGCTTGCTACGTCCGTGGTTATTAGCTAGCTAGCTAGCTGCTAGCTTAGTTATTCTTATTCAAAGTGCCAAATCCAAACGTGAGTTTATAGTATTAATGTTACAGAGCTACAAAAAACTCGATAGCTAGCTAGTGTTGTTGTTTGCCCACTATATGCACTTCTGTATGTCGCTTTGGATAAAAGCATCTCCTAAATGTATAAATGTAAATGTAGTGTATTAGTATCCCTGTGAGCACCCATACATCTCCGAGACGTCTATGCGATGTATGCAGATAGATCTGGAAGATGTATTTAAAAGAGCGTTTGTTCATCTGGAAGACGTCTCTCAGTCATCAAATTTGTATGTCTATGGTTTAACAACAAATTACGGTTAAAAGTAAAACATCCAAAACATTTTAAACATTGAAGATCCCGAGACAGCAACGTTTCGTGAACCCACATTCTACAGGCTCTTTTCCTCCTTCAGCGAACTGTCAAAGCAATTGTCAGAGCTTTTTTCTGTTTGCTGAAATACATGTTCAGCAAAGTTGTTGAGATAGTGAGTACTTGAGGTTCTGTCTTTGCCTCATTTCTCCCGCTCCTTACTTTTTAAAATAGCGCTGATTACATATCTAGGACGCTTGTCATGTGGAGTACTGAGCGGCACATCAAGCCTATGCTGAACGTTGCATTGACACCCCAACTGTAGTCATGCTAGCTTAATAAACTAAAACTAAATCAGAGTACAATTAAGATAGCTTAATTGTACTCTGATTTTGGTAGTAGCTTCGAATTCTATGAAAGAAAGTGGCAACTATGCTGCGTTGGTAGCTACAAGACACAAGAGTGTATTCAGCAGACGTAATTTGACCATTGCGCAACATGCAGCAAAGTTGTCCTGCCTAATTATAAGAAACATTAAGTGCTCTTGACAAACAGTGCCATCTTTGTACTAAACACTAAAGAGTGTTTTATTAATTTTTTTTACTTTGCTTTACTCTTACATGTGGGTAGATGGAGGGGAGGTTTGGGGGGGTTGGATCTGTGAAATATGTGAAATTAATAAAAATATTCATTAAATCAAAATATTGTGTTAAAGGTCACAGATATTTGTTGTTTGTCACATGTAGTAGACCATTTTTGTGCCGGCCGGTAATGCCAGCCCTTTCCGCCGGCTACCACCACAAGTATATTTCAGACCTGTGGGAAACACTGCAGGAGGTTGTACTTGTGGAGAAAGGGAGACAGTTGGTTAAGTACAGCGTGTTCAAGGGATTTAGATACAAATGACAGGAGGGATACTGGACGGCAATTGTTGATGTCAGGTGGGCCAGAGGTAGGTTTTTTAGCAGGGGGGTAACCAGAGCATTTTTAAGATCTGTGGGAACAAGGCCAGTAGTTAGAGATGAGTTGATGGAGGAGAGATATGGGGCAATCTCACCGGATACAGACTGGAGAAGGGTGGAAGGAATGGGGTCGAGAGAGCAGGTTGTAGCTTGGTGGGTTTGATGATTTGAAGAACTTCTGAGGGTGTAGCTGGAGGAGTGAAGGACACCTTCTTCTCAAAGTGAACCTTAAAGTCCTCAGCAGAAAGAAGAGAAGGGGAGGGGAGAGAAGAGTGTAAATGGTAGAGAAGAGATTGCGGGGGTTAGTGATGTTAGCATTGATTTTGTTTTGGAAAAAATGAGAACTTAGCTGCTGTTGTTGCAGCTGTAAATGCTGTCAGGAGGGAGTGGTAGGATGCTAGATTGTCAGAGGATCTAGATTTCCTCCACCAAACATGTTGGTCAACCATGGGGAGGAGGGCGACGGCTGTGATGTCCTGGAGATAAGGGGACAGAGAGCATCTAGAGATTTAGACAGTGTTAAAAACAGTTGTAGCAGCATTAGCAGGCATATTTGAGAAGGAGCCAAGGAGAGGGAAGGTGGAGAGAACAGTGGAAGTGAATGTGGAGTGTGAAAGGGAGTGGAGGTTCCTCCTGAAGGTGGTAATGGGGATATCAGAGGAGTTAAGGGTGGCAGGGAGAGAGAGAGAGAGAGAGAGAAAGATACAAAGTAGTGATCGGATACATGGAGGTTAGTCACCATGAAGTGTGACGTGGCGCAGTTCTTTGTGAACACAAGGTCGAGCTGATTGCTGGCTTTGTGGGTTGCAGGAGATGGGGAGAGGGTGAGGTAGAAGGAGTGCAGGAGTGAGAGCACGCTAGCCTTTGAGGAGCTCTCAGATTGGATGTTGAAGTCGCCCAGTAGAGTCAGCGGGGTGTCGGGGAGGGAGCTCAGCAGTGTGTCGATGAAGAGACTGAGTGGGCCTGGGAGGCGATATAGAACAACAATGGTGAGTTTAAGGGGGTGAGAGACAGTTATTGCATGCAATTGGAAAGAGGTGATAGAGAGGCTCTGGAGGGGTATGAGACAATATCTCCAAGATGTAGATACAAGCAGGCCTGTGCCCTCTCCTCTGCCTATGACAATGTCAACAAAAACTGAACATTACAGAGGCATCATAAAAGTAGACTACAGAACAATAGTTGTACTGGACTGCATTAGAGTGTACAGGTGAAAAGTGGTCACTGAGTGTATATCATTACATCAAAGATTCAACCAAAAAATATATCCCATCACAAATAAGCAAACGCCACACCATTTGGAAGTTCAATGCAGTTATAGGGGTTGCACTATCCTTCTCTAAAATAACCAAATCCTGTAAAAAGGGCTCTAAAATTTGTTCATACCCATATACCTTCACATCAGTAGTCTTGCATAATACAGCCAAGTAGATGGAAGAAAGAGCTGAATGAGATTCAGGTGGTAAATTATTCAAAATCCAGTACACAACACAAAGTTTATGAGTTTTTCTAGACATGTCTAAGGGGTTACAAACCTCAAAGTCATCAACGTATAGCAATACTGATAATTTGAAATCCTTCCAAGTGAAAAAACTATAAAAGTAAATTCCATCTATCGATTTGTACTGCACTACACCCAAGGTATTTTCCTGAAATGTCCTATTGGTCTTAGGATCAAGGATGTAACTGGGTTCACCACATTGAAATGATCTTTATAATACGGTTTACTTTTGTAAGCTGTAGCCAAGGGGCCATCTTTTGCAAAGGCTTTGGCCAATGGACTGGACTTGCACACTACTTCAACAAGCTCTTTGACAATTGACTCAACAACTTGAACACTATGGTTTTTAAGAATGTTAGACAAGCTGTTAAAGGTGATCTGAACAAATGAGGAGCTTAACAAATAGTGTAATTCATCAATAGTTGTGGCCGGCACAAACAATATATGTTCCAACTTCAGTATAACTGAGGTGATGTTCTGCTCAATATGCTTGAGAAGATCTCCAATACTGGAATAACTATGTGCATCTAAATCAGTTTCAGATTCTACATTTATATCTGCAGCACAAGTAGTAACATCAACAACAGAACTGTCTGATTCTTGTAACCCAGCAACTAGTGACAACCTCAGCTTTAAAATCATTTAAAGTATGGGGATTATTTTTTATGGGTATGAAATGTATTGTAAATGTTAAACACACTACCTTTAAACATGCATGCTACAGTTTCACGTCTCTGTAAATGTTTGTTTGTAATCTCATTCATTTGAAAGCTCATGACACGTATACAACTGACATGAAAAGGTAAATAACTCAGATGGCTTTGAAGAAATGATCAGATTATTCATAGCCTTTCTCTCGCTAGCTTGCTCAATCCCTACTTCATAGAAAGTAATACTTAGAAAACTCAGTTAAAACTCTGTCCATTATTGACACAGCGATGATAAATGAAGTATAGCAGCTAGCTATACTGTCGAAGAATACGCAGTAGTAGGCAGTTGTCTGGAGACAGCCTCTGGTTGTTTGCAATGCAAGAGCTGCAATGCAAGGCTAAATAAAGAACTGGTTGTTTGAATAAGTACAGCGTTTTCTAAACTCAAGAAACAGTAAGTCTATAAAGGCTAATGGTTTAGGTATTTGAGGCCTGAGACACGTGGGAGCGGAGAAGAGTGCAGGCAAACCACGGTAGGTTGGACTGCAGTTTAGTCTAGCATTTGCCATGTAGTCATAGCCAACACTGTCTTCAACTGCCTGTTTGTAGTACTTAATCTTTTATAAGATTTTGGCCATATGTATTCAACGACAGGAAAAACTGAGCGCACACATAGCTTCAATAAACTTTGTAACCAGTAAGTTGATGATAACGTGATGCAATGCACTCACTGCCTCAAATGCGGCCGTTGTAATCAATAATGGACAAAATGTGTATCTTGACATTCGTGGTCAAAAACCTTGTAACTCCATTTGAGCTTGATTTTGGTAAAATATCAATATGACACATGCAAGTATCTGACCATATATAAAGACATAACACCAACTTTGACGACGCAGTGTTCAATCGTTTTAAAAACACAGGGTTTTTTTTTTTTCATTTCCTGAAAAGTAACGGTTTTGGACACACAAGGTTTCGACAGCGATGATATTCGTCTTTGTAAAACAAAACAAATTTTAAATTAATATACTTTTAAAATAACATATTGCTACACCGTATCAACATATGGCAAGCGATTGGACTTACCTCATAACTTTCATGCCATATTTGTCCCGCTCAGTCAGAATGCCAAGTCCACGGCCAGGGCTTAGGTTTCACGTTAACGTGAAATGACTTTTCCTATGGTTGACGTTTACTCTCACACATGTGCATAGCCGCCTTCTTTGGATTAGGCAGATTAAATGCTACAGTGGCATATTGCTGCCCTCTACTGCATAGCCTCCTTTTGGGCTCTACTTAGTTTACTCGATTTGTTTACATTCAGTTTATGCTAAGCATATTTACATTATGTTTAATTATTTGAATAAATAAACTTGATTTCATATATTTCAGTTATATTTTACTTAAAAATATTGTTTCATGTTTATTAGGGCCAAGAATCATTTTTGAGTATGCATGAAAGAGTTAAAAACACATGGCGGCCAGTGTGAAAAATTGGTCGATGACAGGGACCACGCTTATGTTAAACATTCTCAAAGAATTAAGAATAGTCGAGCGACTAGATGGTGCAAATCCCACAACAATGAGCTGTTTACGCAAGTTTGGGAGGAGCTTAATGAAGCAGGGGTAAACAGGTCTACTGACCAAATGAAGAACTGCTGGAAGGGGCTGAAGAGTGGGTATTATAAGGCAAAATCTGACCAAAACAAAAGTGGTGCAGCCCCTACCAGCTGTCCATTTTTTGGCATAATGGAGGAAATTATGGGACAACGGCCGCTGGCTACCACATCCCAACACGGTGTTGATGTGGGGCTCAGCTCACCTAAGACACCGGAGAGTTGTGTCTCAGAGGAAAACAGTCACCACTCCTCACCTCACACACAGTAGGCGTACATTTTGGTTATGGTTGTAGACTAGATTTTTGTGTTCAATTTGTTGGCTACTTTTCAGGTTAAAGTCGGAGGTTGCGGTTTCTATTAAATATCCTATAAAGCAACCCAAAGTAGTAGGTATAGTGTGGCCACCAGTCCACTCTAGAACTAAAGTTAGTTAGCTGGCTAGAGCATCTATTCCGATTGTATGCTTGTGACATGTAAAAGCGCACAAACTATCCGAATGCTTTCATGTAAACAGTACGTTCGGAATCAATTGGAATGATTTCATTTCGAATGAAAAAAAAATGGTGTGCTTGTAGCTTACAGGCCTAACTGAATGCCTTTGCACCTTCTCCGATGAAACCTTTGCTTGACGAAAAATTCAGTGATAGACTAATAATTTGAAATGGGGCTTTTTACCTGACATCTGTTTATTATACATATGCACTCCTTGTAGAAAGTAAATCATTCTCACACATCCTCGAGTGTATTGTTGGTGATAAGGCTAAATAAAATGGATTTAAACCAGCGGCTTAAATGGCTTTAAGGCATGTCTTCAAGTCAGTCTTTGACATCATCAACTGTTTTCGTGGAAATGCAAAGTGTGGTCTCAAAGTCGATGTGATTGTTGAATCGCCTTACTGGGGCATATCTGCAGATATGGGAGCGGTGGCCAGTTGGCAAACAGTTCTATATGAGGAAAAGAGAGGATGTGTTATCACTGTCAGCTATCATTGCACAACAATTAACAATCTGTAAGCTTAGCCTACCTCTGTATCCAAGGGACAGGTTGTCAGGACTCAGGCACGGACCATAAGTGCTCCAATTCCAGGCATTTATTAACAGAATGGTCAAACAAGCAGGCAGTCCAAAAACAGGCAGGGTCAAAATACCAGGTAGGCAGTCCAAGGGCAAAACAGGGATCAAAAACAGAAACAGGCAGGGTCAAACCTTGAAGGCAGGCAGATCAGGCAATCAGGACAGAAGGGCAGGCAAAAACGATGTCAAGGAACAGGCAAGGCAAAAACCAGCAAAATCCAAACAGGAAAACAGGCGGGAAACGAGACAGGCAGAAACACTGAAACAATCTGGCAAACAACACAGAGACAAGCAGGGTAGATATAGGGCTGGGCTGATAGGTGATGGGAGGCAGGTGAGCAGGCAGGCAGGTGGAAACAATCAGGTGGGCGGAGACAAGGCGGAGAGCGGGGCAGGGCTAGATCACAAGGAAAACAAAAGCACATGGACAGGGAAAAAACAAAAACACAACACCTAGGGGGCGGGAGCCCTGACACAGGTAGCCAAGTCATAATTAAAATACATAGCTCTAAATATGTTAATCTCTCAGATGTTGCTGATGTAAACTCATGTTCAATTCACTGTACTTGTCTGCACTGCAGAGAGTACTGCCACAGTGGAACGTCTCAGTTTGGTAACACTGGTCTTTAAATTTGCGCTGCCTTCCCTGAGGACATTACTATTGTGGATGTTAAGTGTATCTAATTATATCATGTCAGTAATTTGCCTGCCTGTAATCCAGTAAGGTAATGGCAGGGTAACTGAAAACCAGCTAAGAAAACAAAGTCTAACAATATCTAACCTTTCATTGATGGATAATTTCAACTCCTCTAGTTGTGACAGAAGACTTAACTGATTTATAAACATCTCTATCTTAATGGCATATGTTAGCTGTAGACTACATTATGCTTGGTAGCATACCAAAAATATACACAATTACTTGAAATTAAGTGTATCTTGTGTTCTCTGAGTGGTGTTCCCCTATACATGTTTGTGTCAACAGCACCTCAACCATCCCTAAATCCAGCCATTCAGTCAGCTGGTGTTTTGATTTCACACCACAAAATCAGCAAGAACAAGTTAATTCAACCATCATCCAATCACTGCACTTCTTAACTACAGTCAGCCATGGCTAGAGACAGGGTTTAAAATTGGCAGCCGCCACTCGCCAAATGCGAGTAAAAATATGTTTTGGCGAATAAAATAATTAGTTCACTCGCCATTGGCAAGCTGCTGAAATATGCCTGCTTCACTACATAACTTTCATCAGTAATGCCAATGGCATAGACGATAAAACACACATTGTCAGTGCTCCCGCCTCCTAGCCCTGCGCTTTTGGTTTTTTTTTCCTTTTTTTTCCCTTGTGTTTCTGCCCTGCCCTTCTCTCCGCCCTGTCTCCGCCTGATTACCTGCGCACCTGCATCTCATCCCCTCGTCGGTCTGTCCCTTTATATGCCCTACTGGCTTTGCAGTCTTTGCTAGTTCGTAGCAGTAGTTTTCTACCTGTTTCGTCCCCGCCGTTTCCATTGTTCGCTGTGTTTTGAGATTCGACCTGCCTGTTTTTGATTCAGTTTTTTGCCTGCCGTTTTGCTTTGTTCGCCTGATCGTGCCCTCCCGTTTTCCGACCCTGCCCGTTCTGACTTTCTCGTTTCTGGATTTGCCCTCGGACTGCCTCTCTGGTTTTGACCCTGCCTGTGTTCTGGTTTTTGATTCTGCCGTGCGTTATTCCTGTTATCTCTACCCTCGCGTTTTTGGGTCTGCGACTGAGTCCTAGCCTGTGCTGCCTGACACACATAGCCTACAGCTACAGATCTGCTGATAGCGTTGTGAATTTCGAAGGTATCCCTGGCTGCGCTGCGTAGCATCAGCATTCGAAAATGTATCAATTTATCTAGTAAGTCAGAAAGCAGCATTTTCAAACATGTGGCGACATATTGCAGGTGTGCAGCAATGAAAACGAAGAAACAATGAAAGCGGTGGAAATACACCCAAGAGAAAGTTTAATGAAAAGTGGTGCTTCACTGATACCGGAGTGAGGAGGGATTGGCTTGTATATAACAGCAGTACCAATAGCATGACCTGTAGCACCTGTCGGAAGTATTTGTCCAATCGTATGTGCTCATTCGTTGTCGGAACAACAACGATGGAGGTAGAGTCAATCAAAGACCATGAAAAATCAAATACCCACCTGACGGCAGTAAAGATTTCCACGGCAGCAGCGGGATCTATAGCTTCAACACCAACTGTGCAGGGACTTATCGTGATGAACCTTTTTCGGACAGTCCATGCCCTAGCTAAGCGATCCAAACCTCTCAGACTTTGTGTGGATGTGTCAGTAAGTGCTTTCATTTACTCATGTACGCATTAGACAATCTTTGTTAACATGGCCCTGTGAATGTTAAGAAGGCCACGGGCCTGATGAGATTCCAGGAAGAGTGCTCAGAGACTGTGCCCATCAGCTTGCGGAGGTGTTTACTGACATCTTCAACCTGTCCGTCTCCCATGATACTGTCTGCCTGTCTGAAATCAGCCACAATCATACCAGTGCCCAAACAGACTAACATCAGCAGTCTGAATGACTATAGACCAGTGGCACTCACACCCATCACAGCAAAGTGCTTTCAAAGACGGGTTTTGAAGCACATCAAATCAACCCTCCCCCCTGCCCTGGACCAGCACCAGTATGCCTACAGAGCAAACAGATCTACAGAGGATGCCATCGCCACGGCTCTCCACACAGCAGAAGGGGACATATGTGAGGATGCTTTTTATAGACTACAGTTCCGCATTCAACACTATTGTCCCCAGCAGGTTGGTCACCAAACTCCTTGAGCTGGGTCTCTGTAAACCACTGTGCATGTGGATCAAGGACTTCCTGTCCAACTGCCCACAGACAGTCAGACTCGGCCCCCACTTCTCCCCAAGCCTGACCCACAGCACTGGCGCACCACAAGGCTGCGTGCTGAGTCCCTTCCTCTATTCTCTTTACACATATGACTGCGTCCCCAAATATCCCTCAAACACAATCATTAAATTTGCAGACAACACAACAGTGGTGGGATTGATCTCAGACGGGGATGAGACAGCCTACAGATATGAAGTCTGTGGACTGGCAGGATGGTGCACAGAGAATAACTTATCACTGAACATCAAAAAAACTAAAGAACTCATCATAGATTTCAGGAGACACCACAAGGACCTCTCTCCTCTAAACATCAAAGGAGAAGTGGTGGAGAGGGTCTCTAGCTTCAAGTTTCTAGGAACCCACATCACAGAGGACCTCACATGGACAGTCAACTCCACTGCTCTGGTCATAAAGGCTCAACAGTGGCTATACTTTTTAAGGACACTCGGGAAGACCAACTTGTCCACGGAGCTGCTTGTATCCTTCTACCACTGCTCCGTTAAGAGTGTATTGACATACTGTATTACAGCATGGTATGCCAACTGCACATCAGCAGACAGGAGAGTTCTCGAGAGAGTCATAAACACAGCCCAGAAAATAATTGGACTCCCCCTGCCCTCACTGGAAGACACCTTCAGATCACGCTGCCTCCACAGAGCCAGCAGCATTCTGAGGGATGCAACTCACCCCTGCCATCACCTCTTCTCTCTGCTGCCATCTGGTAGGCGCTACAGGGCCTTAAAGTCCTGTACTTCTAGGCTCAAAAACAGCTTTTACCCCAGAGCCATTACTGAACTGAACTCCATAAAACACTGATAACACCCCACTACCACCCCCCCCCCCCACCCCCCCCCCCCCCCCCCCCCCCCCCCCCCACAACTGGAATAGTATTCCCATACAATCTGCATATAACGTGCAGTAATGTTTATAAGTGCAATAATACTGGTACAGTTGTACTTTTTGCCACAGTGCAATAATATTTCCTCATGGTGCTTTTGATATGCCACTTCTTTTTTATTCTATTTATTTATTTTTATCATATATATATTTTTTTATTATATTTTTATATATTTCTTTTGTATCTATACATATTTTTTTTTTCTATTGTGTGTTTGTGTGCATGTACATGTGTAGAATGTTGATGTACCGTCTCAGGGGCTGTACAGCAAATTTCGTTGTACAACAATGTGCAATGACAATAAAGGCATTCTATTAATTCTGTTCCATTCTTATCTTAGCAGCAATGTCTAGGCTTATCTCAGTTGAGCCACATAACATGATATAGCAGCTAATGTTAACGCAGCGGTAGTGGTCAACATAGTTAGGCTACATTAACAACGTATCCTGCTGGATACATTCGCTTTATTTGTTCATCGGGCTGACAAATTTGATTTTAGATTGGATGAAGAAAAGGGTGTTCAAGTGGGGGGGATCGTATAGGAATCCTGTCGATTCGGAAAAACCAGACTCAAATTGAGAGAGAGAAGATAAAAGAAAAGCTCAAAGCGGCTAACCACATCGGCATCATGACAGATGGATCGACCGACAACTCTGTTAAAGAGGAGGAGATGGTGTACGTCAGAACATGTGTGGCAGGTACGGTGGAAACAGCATTTGTAGGCATTACCGTGGTAGAGAAGGCTGATGCAGAGAACATCACCGCTGCAATCAAGGGGATAATGGAGTCGGTGTGCAGTGACTGGGAGGACAAGGTGGTCGCTGTCACTGCACAGATGGCACAGCAGTGATGGTTGGAGCCAGGAGTGGCGTTGTCTCACACCTTAAGGAAAAAAAACCCTATATAGTTGGTGTCCACTGTATGGCACACAGACTTGAGCTCAGTTTTAAAGATGCAATCAAGAGCATCATTCTTTTTCAACAAGTTGAGGAACTGCCCTCAGGGCTATACACTTTCTATCATGTCAGTCCTCTGAACTGCTCAAACCTCATCAACAGCTTCAAAGCTTTAGGAATGACTCCTCTCATGCCAACAAGAGTCGGAGGCACCAGATGGCTAGCCCACCTGTGACAGAGTGGTGTCACTACGGTTGAGTATGCGCTCTGACTGCCATACCAACGAGTCTGGCTCTTTGGCGTCGTGGTCAAAGTTGCATGTTTGATACCCTGTAGACCTGGGTTTGAAGCCAGGTGGGCTGATTGCTGTTGCCCTTCGCTACAAATGGTGTCAGGCTGGTGGGATGGCTTGCCGCGAGGCCATCAGAGGTGTGCCCAGTGTGTGAGCCGTACAGGGGACCCCCAAGTTAGGTTGACCCTGGTGTGAGGGACCCCAGAGATGGGTGAAGCACTAGTGAGTGGGGCACCCTGGGATGGGAGAAGTATGGCAGGGGAATGCGTGAGGGATGCCATGGTGCGTGAAGCGCATGGGTGCACTTCCCGAAGGTGAGGGCAGTGTGACAGAGTGCTGTCACTACGGTTGAGTATGTGCTCTGACTACCATACCAATGAGCCTGGCTCTTTGGCGTCGTGGTCAAAGTCGCATGTTTGGTACCCCATAGACCCGGGTTCAAGGCCAGGTGGGGTGATTGCTCTTGCCCTTTGCTACACCACCTCTCAAGAGCAGTTGATCATTTTCTGCGAGGATATCAAGCCATTGTTGAACATCTAGAGCAGGTTGGCTCCTCATTTGAAAATTTCCTATTACAAAATCACTCATAATTAATTTGCTATTTTAATGCTGCCTTTAATGCTGTTTGCTCTTGTCATTGAATTGCAATTTAAAATCCCATTTTAGCTCAAAATTATATAAATATTAACACTAATATTAAAACTGTATCAAAATATATCAATGTTAATGGTTTTAGTGATTTGCCAATGCAATCTTGTCTTATTCTAGTTGAGATCCAATGATAAGGCTGGAGTGCCTTCTGTACAGCAGTGCAAGGCCAAGAAGTTCGCCCAGATGGCAAAGGACTCTGTGGTTCTGAGGTTTTGTGGATTCCTATGCGACATCATCTCTCATTTGAGTAGCCTGTCAGAGTCACTCCAGAGATCCAGCATTGCCATTGCCGAGGCTCACAGTTGCCTGTGCTCCACCCAAGCTGTTTTGATGAATTACTAAACAAGGTATTATTAATTTTATAGAAATGTCCATTAAATGCTTTACTTACAGATGAGAAAAGTGGTTGTGAAGGGTACTGTACTGATGTAAGATTTATTTAATTAGAGAGGGACCGATGATGAGGGCAACTAAGGGCAACATTTTCAAAGGAGTGACCCTGATTGCTGGATCTGCCTTGTGGCAGAGTGACATAAGAATAAATTTGCAGTTTAATTCACATATTGTTTGAAGATTGTATATAGGAGGTGAGATCAATTAACATTTTAATGGGGCGCGTATGACCTGAGATATCAGTTAACCTTTTAAAATAAGTTACAATTCTTTTAACAGCGTCTGAAACTTTCATTAATATAGCCTCTACTAAAAATCAATCAATGGGCAATTAACAATTATTTTTTATACTGTTTTTATTGCCCTTGTTTTGTGAGCAGTTCAGTGGCCGGTAAAAACATATTTTGGCCGGTAAAATTTCTCACCTTACCTGCCATTGGCAGGTAGGTCAAAAAGTTAATTTTATACCCTGGTTAGAGATGAGGAGTGGCAGGACTTGCCAGAAAGCTGGTGGAAAGGAAAAGATGTTGTCATGAAGTATTATATTGTTACACTGAATATGTTTGTGATAGATGTAGTACATGTTTTTTTTTTTTCTTTAAATGTTGATTCAATCAAAGAGGGACAATCTAAGGTTTTATATGAAATGTCAAGTTTCTTTGCTTAGTCTGAAATGCTGAGCCAGTGAGGCAAGTAGGCCTACATTACTTTTCGGAACCGGTTTGACGCTCTTGTTTTTGAGCACTATCACTCTTGAATATCGATGGACACCTCAGATCTTTTCCTTGATCAGAATCATTTATTTTAGTTCAATGCAAAGTGTACTGACCAGAGTTGGGAAGGTTACTTTAAAAATGTATTCCGATACAATTAGGCTACTAATTACCTGTTAAAAATGTAATCAGTAGCCTAATCCTAGTATCACAATATTAAAGTAACGTAACTTGATTACTTCCCGTTACTTTTGGATTGGATTGGATGTGCTGGTGAAATTGTTTAGACTAATATAATGTTTTATGTTCCTTGTTAGGATTATTAATTGTTTGTCCAGGTATTCCTTCCTTTGTTATTCGCGAATGCGCGTTTAGATTAATAGCGGTAACCAGGGTGCGAAATACGAGGGGTCTCAAGGACTCCCCTTAAGACACTTAAGACCCCCTGAAAGCCTCAACAGCAAAAATTGGGGGGGGGGGGGGGACTCTGGAAAAATCTTTAAAAATTATTTGTCACTTGCAATTGTCACAAAAATGTCTTTTAACCCTTAAAGCCCGACAGACGTAGCCTGAGTCCAAATTCACATCCCTTCTTCTCGGTTGAATTGCTCACGAAGTTTTCATCGCTAACGATGCTAGTTGCTAACGAAGTGTTGGCGAGAAAAATAATTTTGAATTTATATTAAACTTTAATCATAGTTACAATCTGTATACAGTTCTGCGTCCATCTCCATACCCATTACTCTTGTTTGAATTACTCATGAACTCGTCACTGAATACATATGGAACACATAGGCTATCACAAGAAAGGATGGAACCAGAGCTTTGTAATGATGCTAGTCACATATTTGTACATACCTAAGTAATCACGTTATGAAGACAGATAAAACTTCTGAAAAGTAATATCTTTACTAATTTCTTCACCCATTTTCACACTCCTGCTTCTCGGTTGAATAAGTCACTAAGTCCCTATCGCTTCACAACGTGCCGCACATCAAAATAAACAGCAGAACTTACCCTTACCTATTTCTCTGTGTGACGAAGCGTTGTCGAGTAATCCAGTTTTTAAATAACAGCAAATTTCTGCATTGTCTCCACCATAGGCCTGATATTATTTTTCGTACGAAGTGGGATGTAAACACAAAATAATGTATTTGCTTTTCATTGCAATGAGTCAAAAGCCATCTCCCAGCGCCCTCCCGCTCTGTTGTTTCTCCCGGGAAACTCCCGTAATTTCCATGGCAAACTTTATTACGATTAATCGTCATACACGGATCCATAAGTTTTTTATGTTTGTCTGACGGTACCAGAAGTTGCCAGATCGTCTATGAAACACAATCTACTCCTACTACATAGGCTATAATTATTTACTATCCAACGCCCCCCGCCGAAAAAAACCCTCCCGTATTGTGAAACCTAAATGTAGGTATGGGTACGGGACCCCCCGATTGCCACCGGGTATTTCGCACACTGGCGGTAACTATGCGAATTTACTAAATAATGTTAATTTGGTAGCTAGCTAGCTAGCTAACAGTACTAAAGTTGTCAGAACAGGTTGCTTGCAGTGTTTGTGGTAAAATTAACTATTTGGTCAGAAGAGACATGATGAGGCTGTATTAGTTTGATAGCTAGCCAGTTGAGGAAAGTGCGTGAAAGCCAAATTAGCCAGCAAGCTATCTAGCTTTCTACGTCGTTTTTTTTTTTTTTTTTTTTTATTGTAGCTAGCTAAGCTAGCTATGTGTTTGTTTACAAGGTGATATTTTTATTTGTCAGCGGAATGTGATAGTAGCTAGCTAGTCACGTTTATTGTTTTGTTTGTATTGTAGCTAGCTAGCTAGATTTATCTTTGTAAGGTGGTATTTGTACTTTTCAGTTGAATGTGCAAGTAGCTAGCTAGCTAATTTAGCTTTCAAGCACTTTACTAACTATCAAACGTTAACGTTAATGTGGTGGATATCCCCCTGGTCTGGGCCAGATGGACCGAGGTTCTTCCTCCACATTTTGATGCCTTCTGGAAAATAATAAGTCCTCACAGAGTCTGATGTAATCATGGTTGTTTGGTTTATTGCATATTGTGATCAATCACATACAGTAAACCGGATTGGTCCGCTAGACAACAGGTGTATATGCGGTGTGTATACATTCTCAAACACCCCCCTTATCACTCTGCCCTCCCCTCAGCCTGCATCCATCCTTTATGCCTTTTTTCACTCTTCCTATCCCAGACCACAATTTCCAACTCCTCCCAGGCTCCTCCATCAAGATCATCCCATTTTCCATTTAATACACCATTATTTAATTTTTAAGCTGTTACATTTACCCCCCCTGGAAAGTCCCATAAACTCCATAGTCATTAATTGTAAATTATTTTTAAACATAACACTTCTGAAATTTCCCATTATTTACACTCCACACCTGTATGATTTTTAAACATAATTAAATAATACAGAGTTCGTTTTATTTTTAAGCATATATGCCTGGAATATTACCATTATTTCCAGGCCCACGTTTGAATAATAAAAAAGGTTAAATAACTCAGTTAGCCAGCTACAAGGTTAGGCCTTAAAACAAAGGGTTAATGTAAGAACTAGGCCCCGTCTGGACACGGCCCAGGAGATGGGCCGCGAGAGCAAGACAAAGAAGAATTCAACCCCGTGAAGGGGGGCCGTTGGCTCAGCACTACTATGATGGCCAACTATGACAAATTGCAGTAAATCCACATACAGTTCGCAAGCATTTGCCAGTAGATGTCAGCTAGGCCAAAGCAGGCAATCAGCTCTTATTTTCTAGCTGTATGACTCGAAAAGAAAATATAAAACTAAAATGGGATGCATATGTTAAAAGGAGGCAAAAACATGCTGACACGCTGTAGGGGCATGTCAGGGGGAGAAGATACAATAAGCGAAGGTGGCATGAATATGAGTCAGAGGAAGAAGATACAATAAGTGTGACCGTAAACCAATAGGAGAAGTGAAGGGAGAGAAGATACAATAAGCGTAGATTATGAACCAATAGGAGAAGTGAAGGGAGAGAAGATACAATAAGCGTAGACCATGAACCAATAGGAGAAGGTGGCATGACTATGGAACAGCAACATAGTGCACGAAGGTTCTGGGGTGACTTCCAGGGAGGGCCAATGCTGAAGGCAGTGTTCCTTCTCCAAGGTCACCCACTGTCCTGTAATAGCCCCCAAGATTACCCCCCTAGCAGTGTCTTACAATGGCCTACATGCAAAGTTTATGACCGAGGGTAACCCCCAGCATTATTTAGGCATAGAATCACATCATACTACTTTTCAGTAGTAGTGCTTAATGCATACAATATTTTCTACTATACAAAGTATAATATAATATGTATTATTTAAGGCTAACATATTAGATTGTCTGGTTTCCTTATATACTTCCAGACCTCCACATGTACAGTAAAGATAAAGTAAATAGCTAATGTAATATGTCAATAACTTCAGTTAATATGTCAATAACTGTGGTTAAAATCAAAAGCTATCATCTGTTGGCAATGCTTATGATGTTTGCTGGTAATAACTTATTTCCACCATGTAACAAGCTTAATCGTACCACGTCAAGCTTCGCTTTTCTGTGGGGGGTGAAAGTGGAAATACTCATAATTTACATATGGGGTATACACTTTATCAAAAATTTTCCACCACATTAACTTTAGCTAACTGGATTTCTGTGTAGTTAACATTAGCGTCTGGTGTTGGTCTTACCGATAGGCCTATTTGTTTCTTAAAATTATGTGTCGAGTCCTTGGATGATGACAGGATTTTCACAGCTGTAAGGCATAATTTGCAGTGTACTGTGTTACTCCCCAAGCCTGGTACTGACTTATTTATTACGTTCAAACTGTCACATACTGTCTGAAACAACTGGATGAAATGAACAGTAAACTGTAAAAACTGAACAAATCCTAGAGCCTAACCCCTATCCCTGGGACTTTTATGATTCACCCTCACAGATGGGCCTGGATAGATGTAAACCTACCAGAGGGCTAGGTAGCACATTTAACCATGTTTTTCCAGTCCTGGTCCTGGGGACTCCCTAAAGAAGTGAGAGCTCAGCTGTAATGAAAACCAGCAGAGACAATGGGTCCCCAGGACCAGGATTGGGAAACACTGTATTACGAAATTGCTGCTATGTGTCCCATTCTTTCAGATGCACAGTCTACTCTTTACTAGAATTCAATCTGTTCAGTGTACTTGTGTTTCATGATTCAAAGCCAACCTCACTGTAAAGCTTTCCCCCGCTGCCTTGTCATTTTTGGTTTTGTAGTTCTCTAGAGGTTGAAAAAGCAGTCGCTTGAAGCATCTAGGGCTGACTTGAATGAACAAATATTTCAGAACAGTAAGTCAGTACATACAGTATATTGAAAAGATTCACTCAAAAAACACTTGTTCATTCTAGAGCCACACATCACTGCAGTTTGCAGCTGTCTGTAAAAGTACTCTGCTCTGTTTTCAAAGCTACAGTTTACAGCTGTCTATTAATATATCCTGTTTTCAGAGCTACAGTTTATGCCTATCTGTAAACTGCCATTGCTACTCTTATTTTCACTGGCTGGCTGCAGCTTCCTTCAAGCAGCTTTCACGTTAACTGAATGGGGTAGGGACTGATGAACTGGGGATGCAAAAATACGAGGCAGCATACTGGTATTTTTCAAAGCAAGAAGCTAATTATTTAGGAACTAATACATGTAGAGAATTTGATGTCTGTCATAGACCACCGAAGATGATCTGTCTCTAGTTAACAACAGTTAAAGTCAACATATTCCTCCATAGAGATAATATGTCTTTTGGCTGAAACCTAGCGTATAGCCCTAAACATTAATTCTGATTCCAAGCCTTTACAATTTACTTTCAGTTGATAGTCACTGTCTGACCATTTGAAAAAGGTGTTATTCCCAAAATATTTTAGGTTGATGCACAACTAAGGTAGCCAATAAATCCAATAGATGAAAATTGATCAGTTCTGAGGAGTTTGTATTTTTGCTGTTCTGTTTCTTTTTCTTAGCACCTGTCCAGGACATCTTAAAGACACCATCTTTGTACCAAACAAAAATGGTTAGTAGTGAGTCGTATTAAATTCATCAATCCATATATTTGCCCTGTAAATTTGTATTAAATTTACTTATTTTTGACCAATTTTGTCAATGAAAAAATGTTTTTGTTTTTACTAGCAGCACTTGTGAGGAAAATCTCAGCATTCTAAATTTTGTAAGTCACTGTGGATAAGCATGCCTGCTAAATGACAAAATGTAAATGTACATTGAGCTAGTTTGTGAAGTGACATTTTAGTTCAGTGGACTGAAAAATGTAACAAATGTAACAGGTCATTGCCATTACTGTAATGAATGTGTTCTTATTTTTTACTGGCCTGCCACCACCCTCCTCTTCATAGGAGCCCTAGTCCATTTTTATAGATAAACGGGTAATATTTACAATTGTACATATTGTGCAAGGGTCATATTGTGATATACATCAGATCCACAAGGAACCCCCTACCTGTTGAAACACAGAGACATACTCAAAAACACTCCCTGTGTGGCCCTTTCCTTTGCCAATTAATATCAGCTAAGTCTGAAGCTAGCAATACCGAAAGTTTAGTGGTTTATCAATTGGTTGACAACCAAAGAAATGAATGAGATTAAACAAATGAATAAAATAACCAAACTAAACCAAAAATAAATACACTTGAAAAGGAGCAAGAGCATTTTAAATAAGAAAAACAATCATCTCTTGGAATTGGGAAATTTTACTTATTACACCCTTAGGTGGCTGTATAATAAATCCTCTAGTGAACTCCAGCTGTTGGTGTAATGATGTAATCCCATTAAACCAAGAGCATTCCAAATGTCAGTGTAGTTTTTTGTTAAACAGTTTATCTTGATGTATATTTTATATCAGGCAGAAAATGTCCAAAAACCATTTTAGATGATGAAGCTGAGCAGAAAATTTGTGAAAAGCAACCATGATTACCACTATGCCTGTATCAGCAGAAATGTGGGACAGAGAATATTGCATCTCCCTTGGAAGGATTCTGATGAAAACAGCCCCATTCAATTTCCGAAGTAAAAAAAAGCACCCAAATTCAATTTCAATGCAAATACAGTTTTATATGACACGATAGCAAATGGGCACTCACTAAATCAGACAACACAGCTTGTTAGTATTACAAAGGAGAGTTACATATTCAATGTATTCATATTTACACATTAAATGACAACCAAGGCTGAGATTATAAATACCATTTCAGTTAACTTTACAATGGTTAAATGTGACCGATATTTTGTAAGTTAAAAGAGCACTCTATTAAATAACTGGCATCAATCCTTTCATTTACATGATTCAAAACAAACATAGTGGTTAAATAAATCCAGCAAAATGTTCTTTTCCAGTGAGTACAATTAATAAAGTCAAACAATCATGAAATCCATTTGTACAAAAGACACTTTTTACAATAAAAAAATCAGCAAAAGATATTTTCAACAATGACATTTTTAATGTAATGAATTATGTACATTACTGTTAGTAACCTTAATCTGAAAATAAAAAGCAATGGTTTTGTTAATATTAATCGACTGAAGCTTTAGACTACTCTTGTGTGTGTTTGTGAGCCAACTCACGTAGACCTTAGGTTAAGTAGCTGCCAAGACCTTCAGCAGTGGGCCTCAGTGCTATTTTTTAGCAGCAAATCAGCACATCGCTGATCTTGTTGAAGTAACTTCAAAATAAATGGTACAGAGAACTTGTAAATCATTCATGACCAACCTCTAAGCGTGTGACACACAAACAAAATACAAAATAAATCAACAGCGAATCCAAGTTAAAGTATTTTTTTTCTTAGTAATTAATGTCACTATAAATGTTTAGGGGTGTATTTTTATAGATCTATCCACCCAGCAAAATGACCACATATTTGTAGTATTTATCCCTCTGTTATGAAACCCTGGTTTATTCAGGAGAATTCAACATGTCTATTTTGTCGCTTTTGGAATGAAGCTGATGTAATTCTAGGGATTCTACACTTTCTTGTGGAAATCCTATTCCTAGATAAAATAGCAGAATCTATATTTTAAAAACTAGATGTTTCTGTGCTAGAGAGACATACTGTAAGTGCACAGTGCTTTACAGATGCAACAGAGTTAGATTTAGTTTGCACAAAATGTCAAAAAATGCCAAATATTTAACAACCATTGACAAATATAAATAAAACCAATGACTGCTTTGCATCTATACTTCATCAAATCTGCTTTTCCATGTGATAAAACAGCTGCAATTTTTAACACATTGTTCTTTTTTTTTTTTTTTTTTTTTTTGCTTTATGTCTGCATTCATTGAACACAAATGGTAACCGATGATTGCAATTTAAAATTCTGGATATACCATATTCTGAGAGGAGAAAAATATTGAAATGTTGCCTTTATCTCTCAGTAGAGTAGTCTGTCCATACAGTGAATCATAATAGAATTTCTGAACTCCCAGAGAGGAAATAAAAAAAACTCAGAAGAACAAACAGCCCCACACTTTGGCACTCATATAAATACAGATAAGTTTTTTAGAACAACTGAATTGTTTAATGTACCATTATTTTTCACTACTTATATCAACAAACCACTCAAAAATATAAAAAAGTGAATAAATAGATTTCATGATAACATAACATGAGTGGCATTAGAGAGTAATTTGTTACTCAGTCCCAGAACATTTAAAACATTTTATTAAAAAACATAGTGATATTAGACACAAAAAACAGTCAAATAAGATATATTTAAAACTGGATCAGATATGTCCATTACATTTCTCTCTGCCTCAAAGTGTTCATGTTCATCTTTTTGCTGTTGTACTCCAGCATGCTCATTATTGTCTCTCAGTCTTTTGTCTGAGGGGGGCAGCAGTGAGTCAGTCTATAGTGGAGAGCTGTATGTGGAGGAGGTGGTGGTGCTGAAGAACACGGAGGTCTGGTGGAGATGTGGGGCAGGCGAGGGTTCAGACCTCGCTCTCAGTGGAGGGCTTTCGGGGTTGCACCCAGCCAGTATCAGGCAGGGCTGCATGCCGCTCAGGTGTAGTAGCAGGGGCCGTGTTGATGCTGGAGCACTCCGATTGTTCCTCCTGCAGCAGCTGCTCTGTCTCAGTGTCATCCAGGGAGCCGCTGCTGGCCTGCAGAGACACTGTGTCTGTCTTCATGCAAACGTGGAGCCCGCCACGCGATGGTTTAATCTG
Organism: Megalops cyprinoides; assembly: GCF_013368585.1. NCBI lineage: Eukaryota > Metazoa > Chordata > Actinopteri > Elopiformes > Megalopidae > Megalops > Megalops cyprinoides. The sequence continues at coordinate 25,727,083 of NC_050590.1, read as the reverse complement.
CTTCAGGTCCTCCCAGTACAGCTCTTCGCTGGACAGCAGACAAATCCCCTCCACAATTTTTATCTTCTCCTTAGTGTAGCTGCTGTCACTTCCCATCTGTTTGTGAGACAGGGAAGACTCATCAGGAGCAATAATACACTACATGCTTAATGTCACCATAGTAGAACTGTACAGCAGCCAATGCATGCACACACACACATGTGCGCACATGCATGCGACACACACACACACACACACACACACTATTTTTAACACCTCTCAAGACAGGCATTTTTGAACCATCTGTTTCAGCAGGATTAATATCTTTTATTCTGTTAAATACTCAACATTTCTGCATATGTAATAAGGCTGGAATGAAGCTATTACCTGCATTACTGTTCTTGTTGATACATTTTTTTTAAATTAAGAAGTGTTCCGCTTTGCACAGCAATTCAAATCCTCTATGGCTACAGAAGAAATTGTTGTGGGATACATTAAGGTTGTCATACTGTGAGGTAAATACCCAGAACAACACTTGGCTAAGTTGTGTTTCTGGGATAAAATATTACATTTAAATTTTCTCATGAAACTTCATCTGACAAAGGTAATTTTACATAATTGTACAGTGCAGTGCATTAGACATGAAACAACAAGTACAGCATCTCGAAAAGTTTAATGGATTAGTTCTGTCCTCACTGCAATACTTGGGTACCAAATACATCAAAGCACATGTAGCATGCAAAGAGAAAACCATGTCTTTGTTTCAAACAGTAAGTTTAAAAGGGGCTCAGAAGACATTTGTTATCAGGCTTAACTTCCTCGTGCCATTTGACTACCTTCATTTCTTTTGCAGAAAACAGGTCAAAAGATAAAAGGTGAAAGTGAGTTGTAAGGATGAGAGAGCTGTAGTGAAGGACAAAAAAGAAGTGAGATTTTATGATGTACAGGACAGAGACTGTTTCTTACATCGGTTTACTTTCCGTATCACTGATGAACTGAATATGAGTTAGAATAGGACTTTAATACTTTGTTCATAACTGAAAATGAATAATAACAAATATTACAAACCAATTGATTCAGACTAAATGTATTCATTCCCAAACAAGGCAAAGGCTTTGTTCCTTATTTCAGGATTTTTGAGTAAATAATCATGATTGAACACAAAATCTGTTTTTAATAACTGGCACACAGGATTACCCTGAAATTTATTATACCAATTAGCTATTAGCCACGCCTTTACAGTAGTAACTGTCAACACCAAGCTGTTCTGTTAACCAGCGCCACAGTCAGTCTGTCCATTTGTCCGTCTATTTTAATGCATCCACATATTCATATTTTTAATTTTTGTATTAGTACTGTAATAAAGATTATTGTACAGTTTGGTCATAGATGTCCAGGTATGTCTGCTCACCTATGATGGCCAAAATATGACCACAACTCACAGTGATAAGTAATACTTTACCTCTTTCTTATACCGTAGTTGGTTGTATATAGGTGGCTTTTGCACGGTTTCTATTTTCACCTCTTGAGTAGATGTTCTGTATGAGGGATTGCTATAGGTCAGGTTACCCACTCCTGGGTCTGCAAACTTAGATTTTTTGTGTCTGGAGGAAAAGGAAAACTGCAGTCAGAAACATAGTCTTGCAGAATAAACAAGCACCAAGACCCACATTCCCCTCTATGACTTCATTATGGATAGATATACCTGTATATGATGAATGCAGCTATGAGAATCAGGATGGCAAGGATTGTTAGAGCTCCTCCAATGACATAGCTAATATGAAGGCCTTCTCCTTTAAGAACATGAAAAAACAAAATCACTAACTCATTCTCGGCCTCAGAGATCATAATACAATGAATTGACTCCAGAGTGGACAAGTGACATGCATTCTGTTTCAGTTAGGCCAAGATGTTATGAAATATTTCAAGTTTGTGTTTGAATTAATAGCTGCAATTGTTCATTATGTAATGTCCTCAGTTTGTTTTCAAAGACATTAATTTTCATCATTATATAAAATGATTACATAACAAAGCAATGCAGTACACAAACAATGTGTTTTATATTTTTAGGGAGACAAGACAGTTTACAAAATTAAAAGGCCCTGTGTAAACATCATGAATGTTTCTAACACAACAATTAATATGGAAAGAAATTTTCAATCAGTGAATGAAAGAGCGAGTAGAGTGTTCTCTTACCATTTGGGGCTGTTACCACATTGTTCTGTATGCAGCCTTCTAGCTTCAAGTTCTTGTCTGTGCAGCTGATCAAATGAACACATACAACAATAACATGACAAACAAGAAGGTGAAGTTGAAAAACAACATAACAACCTAAATAATTAATTCAAAAGTAGAAGTTTTCCAATTATTACATTATTGACACAAATTTGAACTAGACTCTCAACTTTAGTTTAAATGTTTGCCTCCAGCATTGTAAAACATATTTCAAAAGGATAGAGTCAGTTAATACATGGGCTTTTGAGACCATTAATATGTATGTTTTTTCAGCTATAGAGAATATCCCACAACAACAGTCATGCCTGAAAATGTATTCCAAAAACAATATACATGAATCTTTTAACAAAATATAAAAACAAAGAAAAACAGATCTCTTGAAAAACACACCAAAGACATAAAACCCTTTAATTTGCTTACTTGATTACCGGTGGTCCTAAATGGGGTCTCTCTGTGGCTGCTTTGGGGATCTTGTTTGATGATGGAGTAGTGGTGGTACCACTGTTAGCAGGCGTAGGTACATAACCTGAAACTGGACCACAGATGGATAGATAGAGCCTTAGGTCAGAATTCAGTTTCTTTTTTAGATTTTGGTATTTCAAAACCTTAGGTGACTGCACTTTACTGAGCATGTCACTCACCAGTGGAACAGGGTCTGCTGTCTGGCTTATCCGGGCAAGCGCAGACAAAGCTATTGGTCTTAGCGAAGCAAAGGTGGGTGCAGCCTCCATTGTTCACACTGCAGTAGTTGGTGCCTGCAAAGAGAGGCATGAAGATGTCATGGCTCACCTGTTAACAAGTTCGAAGTAATTTAAAATTTAATTACCATTTTAATGTATATGGAATTGGACCTTGAAGTCAATATAATACATATCCTTTGAAAAAGAATCCCAGAAAAAAATTGGACAGTACAGTACCCTGACACCAAGTCAAAGTCACAAAACCAGTTCATTAATCATTTGTACTTGTCCTAGGTTTCACTTTCTGACAGAAACCCCTGAGGTGCTTTTCAAGGTCAAGATGTATTCACACATCCCTGTGTGAATATTACAGCAACAACCTTCTGATTCACAAATGGTGTCCCATAAACTAAAAATCTGCTTCAAAGAGTATTTTCAGAAATGTAAAACATTCTCGAATACCTTGAGATCTCTGAAAGGTGGGACATACTAGCTCCACACAGGAGCCAGCCCAGTAGAAATCACTCTTACCGCTCTGTCGCTGCGGTGACACAACAATGATGTCCATTAAGCCCTCTACATTGGCCAGCACCGTCTCCTTGCTGCGGCCTGTGTGCTTATCTACGCGCTGAATGGACTTGGTTTGCCAGTCCGTCCAGTATATCCAGCGGTCTTGCTGTGAGAGGTGGGAGAGAGGGGTTAGTGTGGAGGACACCGGCTTCAACTGGGGATGCGGGAAAAAGAGAAGAGAAGAAGAGGGGGAGGGGGAGGAAGGAGAAAAAAGAAGAGAGGAGAAAAGAAATATGAGGGTCAGAAATGGAAGGACATGGGAGGAAGGGTATGTTAATAGTATGAATCAGAATGCATGAATGGAAAGTGAGTGAGTGAGGGAGTGAGAAGGGGATAGTGACTGATTGACTGATTGACAGTTACCTGGGTGAGGGCGAAAGGGTGTGAGACTGGGCTGACTAAGATCTGGCGGAGCTTTCCATTCAAGTCCGAACTCTCAATCCGGTCCAGGTGGGCATCCACCCAGAATATCCTATGGTGGGATCCATTCAAAACATAAATATTATCACTGGAAAAGTCATACTTTTGGCTGCAATTTTAATCCACACTCTTAGCCTGTGATCTACATCCTCTGACCATGCTGTTTAAAAAGCACATAGGGTTAATTTCTGGTAGCACTAACCCTGGGAAAAGTATCTGATGGATTAGCATTTACAAATTACCCTCAAACAAAGGGAAACAACAGTTAAGTGCTTTGTGCATCCATACCACTTTGGCTTTCTTTCATTTTGGGAAACAGACTATTTCAAGCACCTCCTGATATGTTAAATAACACCAATATTGTTAACTGCTGAATATATCTGAATATATCTGGTGCACCTTAGCCATAAATATAAATTACATTTTTTCTCTTTTTCTTACCAAGTGTTGAGTCAGTACATGTCCTATAGCTGGCCTGTTTCACTCTCAGCTATGTGGAAGCATGAAACATGTTGTATGTTGTTTTACCATTTCTCCTTTCTCCGTTGCACGTTGTTTTACTATTTCTCCTTTCTCACCTGCGAGTGTCATAGTCCAAGGTCAGTCCATTGGGCCAGCCCAGGTCGGTGTTGATCAGAACCTTGCGATCAGATCCATCTAGATGTGCCCTCTCGATCTTGGCAATGTTACCCCAATCCGTCCAAAACAAATACCTAAAGAGTTAAGAAATTGTGTAAGGTTCATTACAATTGAATGAAATTAACTTTCCTCCTCGTATAGTTTGTCACGATAATGTAAGAGATATTGTGCAATGCACTCCACAGCCATTACTGACAGAATCATTTGGGATACATCTATTCATCTGAAATTTAAACTGGCAGAGTTCACATGCATCCTGTCTAAAATCTCTTTTGGGCCAATGGACAATCAGTTACAACTTGCATTTACTCTGCTGTACATTTAATGGCTCAGGTTGGTATCTGGTATCTGGTATTTGGTATCTAATTTGGTATTTGGTATTTGGTATCTAATTCCAGTGTTAGATGACTGCTGTTGTGGGTGCCCTTCACTGTCCGTGTCCTCACCCTTTGCTGGGGAACACAGCGATGGCCCTAGGCTCATCCAGGCTGTCGTTGATCAGCACTTTGCGAGAAGACCCATCCAGGCGGGCTACTTCAATGGTGTTGCGGCCAGTGTCAGTCCAATACATGTTCCGAGCGACCCAGTCTACCGCCAGCCCGTCTGTAGTTGTCAGGCCCTCACCAATGACTGTTTCCATGTCACTGCCATCCAGATTGACCCGTCTGGGAGTCAGAAGGTCACACAAAGTCAAGCCTCACAACCTTTTAACCTTAATCTCACAAGCCTCAACCTAAGCTTGATGAAAGGCAGCATTCCATGAAATGTTGTTGCAATGACACACTGTGAATGAAAAGATGAGAAATTTATGAAAACTGCAAGACATGACTTACTGATTCTTGCTAAATCAAGACATTACATCCAGAAAACAAAAAATATATATATTTCTGCGACATTAAAATGATTATGTTTAAATGGTGAGTATAAATGTTTGAGGTATAAAGTGTTGTACTGCACGCACTTCTGAAACTACATGTGTAGGTGTTTACATATGCTAATAAATTGAGAGTATATTTGTGTACAGTTAAATATCTAGAGCAAGGATTCTGTACATTACCAGTATCACCAGATGAATTTTCATATATTCCAAAAATATGTTGCAGTGATGTAAGGCTGTGTTCACATGTAGCGTCTTTTTTGAAGCTGTCAGCATCTGTTTTACATAATAATCCTATGGAGTAGACTGTGTTTTCAAAAACTTCCTGAGAGTTTTTTTTAACACAGTCGCCGGCGTCTTTTTCTGCAGCTCAGGGCGTTTTTTTTTTCAGTTGAAAAAAGTTCAACTTCTCATAAAAAAATGCCCTACGTCAAGCGCTTTTTTGACAGCTGACCAATCACAGGCAGAGATAGAGAAGGTAGCGGTGGAGAAGCTAACTGTGCTAGTTTCTGAGCACAGTGAACTGCACAACATGACAACCAGCTAGATCGCTAACAACATGCTACTGTACATGCTACTGTTGTTATGGCAACAAAAGACGCTCTCAACTGCTTTTTGGAAAAAACACTGCTGGCGTTTTTTTTTACTTGAAAAAATGCTCTGGCCAGCGTTTTTCATCAAAACAAGATGTAATGTGAAAACAGCCTAATACATCTTCAGTACACATTTACACATTTGCTAGATACTTTCCTGGTTGGGGCATTCGGACCATTTAACCACAACTGTACTTCTGTCTGTACTGCATAATTGTGTCAAATTTTACAAAATGAGCCAAAAATATAAAAAACCCTTTATTTCAAATCCAGAAAGGTCTGGTATTTGTTTGCCACTGGAACTATCCTGCACAATGACTCAAATGATTTCTTTCGTGGTATTTTAGATCAAGTTGCTAATTGACAGACAGATAAACATTTTATGAAGGCAAAAGGTCTTCAGCTAATTGGTCAAAAGACACCAGGAGTGCAAAAGGCCCTTACACCTTATATGTCTGAGTTTCAGATCAGAGATTTATATCAGCAGGCATACCGGATGACGTCTAAGGACACATCAGTGTAGTACACTTTGCCCTCCACACTATCATAGTCCAGGGAGATGACATTGTGAAGTTCAGGCACGGGCACGTGAACATCTGTGTAGTCATCCGTGTCTAGGGAGATGCGTCGAATGCTGACACGGTTGGAAAAAAGCAAGTACGTCTCTGGGCTGTCATCGCAGGAGCGTCCGTCACCCTTTAGGAGAATGCCAGTGGGACACGCACATGACGTCCCATTGGGATTGGGCAGGCACAAGTGGCTGCAGCCTCCGTTCCTTCGGCCACACTTGTTGAATCCTGTGGAGGCAGAGAGTGGTGTCACCTGTTTACCAGGGACAGGTTTCTTACCAGTCTCAGCTGGCAAAAAGAAGAGCTAAGAATGCATATGGCCCAACAGGCTGCTCTTTATTCTTGATCATTTCCAGTCTGAGCGCTCAGGAGCGTAATCTTATCACATGATTTTTGGCCGCTTTCTCTGTGGCAAGTCTGTGTGCCAAATATGAAAGAAGCGCAACTCACGATTTGCAACTTACAACTTGCTTTCAAGAAACAGCTGTGGCTGTTCTAACACAAGCATCCAGTGGGTGGCAGTGTACGCGATTGATTGGCCAGGAACCTTGCAAGCGTCATATACCCACAACATTTAAATGCAAATCTATTTGCAGTGTTTCTCAGAATGCTGGTTACAGAGTACTCTGAAAGGCAATTGCTACATTATATTATTGGAATGCTATGCAATGATCACTAAAAGGTAAAAGGGCATGTATAATTGCACAACTGAAATGACCTACTGTTCCCAAATTTTATAATGGGCAGTCCAGGATTGCACTGGCCTAAACACACAGGGGGAACTGGCCTTGATTCCCCAAATAAAGAAAAATCAGCCAATCCGACACAAAGTAGATTTTGCTTTGTTGTTTTGGCTGTGTTATTTTTTCAAAATAACTGAACCACCTTCAGTGATCTGTATTTCCCATATATAATTTTGTACATAAACATTACCTTATATGGCAATTAGACTTTGTATTCCATACAAGTTTATGTTAAAGCTGTCTTTATAGCTTTAACATTAAGCTTTATAAGCATTGGTTCTGGTTTTCCTTTCACTTCATCATTCATTTTGAACAACAAGAAGACTCCAAGAAAACTTAAGAGGAAACTCTTTTTGTGAGAACTGAGTAAATAACTTCATGACACTAAGTATAAATTGGCTAATGACACTAGATACTTTTTCTGTTCTACATTGTAGTTCCAACTTTGAAATGTCTCATTTTCATGCTTGTGTTAGAACAGCCACAGCTTACAGTTTCTTGAAAGCAAGTTGTAAGTTGCAAATCGTGAGTTGCGCTTCTTTCATATTTGGCACACAGACTTGCAAGAGAAAGCGGCAAAAAATCATGTGATAAGATTACACTCCTGAGTGCTCAGCCCGGAAGTTACAAAATGCCAATCCTGTGGTATAGTTTTGTGAGTATGAAGTTACGATTGCAATTTGTTTCTTGCAGTTTTGCAGATCGGAAGTTACAGTTGCAAACTCCAAGATGCAGTTTTGCAAGTTATGGATTACAATTAGTGTTTCAATTTTACAGTATGCCGTTTACAAGCGCAAATCATCCTTTGCGCTTCTTTGTATTTAAGGCATGATTCTACCTTCAAAATAAACTGACAGATGCCATAAGCTGAGACAGCTGTGCTTCAGCTGTGCACATATGTGCAGGAAGCTGGTACAATATTTTCCAAACAGGGCCACATGGAGAGCCAGCTAGAGGACATCTCATCTCTTTACAGCCAAGTTCATGGCTCTGGGGCAGTGCCTCACAGGCACAGAGCAAGGGGCCAGGACCAATGTTTTATTGATTATTTATTATTACTGATTAACAAATACCTCTCTTTGTTCTGGTACCAAAACAACAGGCAATTGCAATAATACCCCAAACATTTTTTTGGCTTTTGAGCCCTGTTACAGCATATTCAATATGGGTCATCTCCAAATACATATGTGTTTTGGCAAAACTTGCAGCACGAGAACAACTGTGCAAACAGAAAACATCTGGCTATTGATCATAATATAAAAAGTTGTACTCAGGGTCATAACAGTTCCCAGTATAAGAGAAACCATGTGATATCAAGCAAGTTAACCCAGCATGCCATGCCCAGGGGCATCTGTTGGGAATTAGCTTTAATGGAAAGAGAAGGGAGATGCAATGATAAAATTCTGCTTTGGTGGGGGCACTCAATAACAATGAATGGATTGTTCTGGTACATTGTCTTTATGCTTCCGATTAGACAGAATTTCTGCTTGGATGAGTGACCAAGTCTAAATAGTGGTCACCTATAGAGGCAGAGCTTGAGAATGACTCTCTCCAACTTGTCATGTGACAAACCACTGACGCAGCACGTCATTGGAATTTTATGAACACCGCACCCAAAAGGAACCAATCTGTTCCCCTTGACTCTCATTATCTCCAATTTTTTCTGAGGCAAACCACATGCTATATAAGCCAGTCAGTGGTTGATGGAATGAATGAAAAGGATGAGTGAGCGTAACAAAAAGTCTGAAAAGAGAGCAAGCCAGCTGTTTCAAGGCAATGGTTTTAATAAGAGCATGAAAATAATTTACTAGTTCTCCGCAGTACATGAAATTAGGACAAACATTTCTTGGTGATCAGCTCAAATGGTTGCTCTGACGGCTGCTTTGAAAGTAGGGAGAGCTGGAACTCATCCACACAGGGAAAGCTGAGAACACTCTTTCAAGTCTTTGAGCTCAAACAGCCAAATGAATTTAGTTAATTGCTTGCCCAGTGACAGTTTCATCTAATCTTGTAATTTCCCCTTTATTCAATGAGGCCTATCTTGTGAAAGATATTTCTTTGGGATGCTTTCCCTTGTGCATATGCTGCACAGCCACTAGAGGGGGTGGTTGTCTCCTTGTTTGCCATATGTGTATTACTGTCAAATACAGGACAGGCATCCTGAGTTTTTTTCCAGATAATCTATTGGATATTCAAGGTTTCTTCTAACCAAATGTACTGGATAGTGGGTCAATGATAAGACTTAATTAGTGTCACAAGTGTGTAGTGTGTCAAAGTAGGACACAGACAAAAAGGCTAGGCTTCTCTAGGGCAGTGTTTCTCATTTGAGTTTATGCATACCCTTGGTGGTATGTAGTAGCATCCCAGGGGGTTGATGTGGGGTGATCATATCACTAAATTGTGAAATAATAAAAAACACTCACGAAAGTCACAGTAAACGTCTGAATCAACAAATTAATATATTCAGATAAACAAAGTAACTGTTACAAAACCAAAAGTTGTACTGTATGTTTACATTAAAAGGAAAAAACCCTTCCCTTGAGTGCAAATAATGTGGATTCAAAGGGCAACCAATGTGTAGAAAACTGCTGTCATCACACATGCAAAGTGCTCTTTGGTGCTTACAATTCACTGAGTAGCTAAAAGTCTAGCCGGCCACTGTCAAAATGGACAACTGACTTGAATGTAGTTCCAATAGTATCAATAACGACACTGCCTCTAAGCCTTACAAAGGCAAGGAATGAGTAAGCAGAATTCTATGTATATCACCAGGAACACGTGCTTATTGTACTTACTTGCATCACTGCTGATGCTCCTTATCTGTTATGATTCTTTTGTAGTGTGGTACAGTGGTAAGGAGCATGGCTCACAACCAAAAGGTTGAAAATTAGTCTTTCTGTTCAGTCAATGGACAAAATTGTAACCTATGTAAGTTACTCTAGATAAGCGCATCCACTAAATGACAATGATGTAATGTATGTAATGTATGCCAGCTGAATTTTTTAGGAGAAAGCTGTCTGATTCAGCTCCTGTCAGATAATGGTTCAAAAAAGATTCAAAAATATCAACGGGAGTGCTTGAGGCTTCATATGTAGTCCCACTGCTTGTGGCTAACTCTAAAAAGCTTGTTTTAGACTATTTACCATAACAAAGGAGATAATATGGCCTGTTGCTGCTACCTGCTGGGCAAAAAGCTGATGTACCTTTGTCCAGAAAGATCAATGACAGATCAATCAACAGCATCAGTCAAGTTGTGACTTGTGAAATGGCCTACTGACTGTTTTGACAAAGTTTAGGAAAATAACTGAAGGAGGAGATTAACATGGATGACCTTTTTCCTCTGAACACTGCTTTACCCGGAAATCCTGAACCCATGTCTGCACAGATGCAGTCATTCCAATAACAGGGCACGCAAAGGGACTCATAGCTCACATCCGGAAAGAAAATCCCACTGTGTAGTGGACTGTAAGAACATTAGTACTGATTTACAGGCAGTGTTTAATGATGCTGCCAAAGGCATCTACTTCATGAAGTCAAGGTTGCTTAATGTATAACCATTCCACAAATTGTGTGAAAACACAGGGTCTGTACATCAGCAGCAACTGCTCCACATAGTGCTGCACTGGGTATTGCAAGTGAGCTAATATACAAAGATTATATGAGCTGTGAGTGGAAGTGCTCACTTTTTCCATCAAAGAACAAATCCCCTTTGTGACAATGGTAGACAACAGTGAATGGCTATTGCAACCCTTCAACACATTTGGAGGTGGCCTACTGATGAATATGTGCTCAACACTCCCAATTTAGGGGTGTAGCTCAGGAGGAGTATCCTGATTTATGAAAACATGCCTTGGTTCAACTACTAACTTTTGGCACAATCTACCTAAGACAAAACACAGGAACAAACTCAGCACGGAGAAAAGTTTGACATCTGCAGTTGGAACTCCAGCCACCCAACCCTAAGGTCAAGTAAAATGAATATTGACTTTGAGCTGTGAGTGCAATTATTTCTTTGAATGGCAGCATAAGTAGTCCACTAATACCAGCCTGTATTTATGTTGGCTCTACCAAAAATGTTGACAGGTTTAATGTTCATTTTCATGGATTATGGGAGAAAATCTATAGAAACATTTTATTCTGTAACTCTCATTTGTCAGGCCTGCTAAGATGGTACTTGAGATGTAACAAAGTAAAAGTAGGGGTACAGTAGCCAAAAAGAGCAGGTTGAAAATGCGAGCATGTCAGCATGGCCACTAGAGGGTGTTATTTACATTTACATTTACATTTATTTATTTAGCAGACGCTTTTATCCAAAGCGGCTTACAAAAGTGCATACAGCAAGTATAGCGACAGTACGGGAACAGGATGTGTACAGTTCCACAATGACACAGTTCTCAGCTGAGAGCAACATCTGTTTGAGGACACAGTACTATTAGATTTGTACAATTACAGCATATAGGGCAACTAATGCGATACACTTTCAAACAGCAAACTTCAACAACTTCAAACGGCGCAATGAGTGTCAGGGTAAAGGCGGCAACAAGAGACCATTTAAAAGCACAATTGTCTGGCTGGGTAGCGCATGATCATGTCATATTGATATGTAGCTCCCACTTTACTCACCAAGGGGCTTCTCTCTGTCCACAGCCTGAATGTCCATCAAGCCCGGTAGGTTGCCCCTCACTGTGATTGCATTGGCCCCGGTGGTCTTGTCAGCCCTCTGGATGCTGCGGCTCTGCCAGTCCGTCCAGTAGATGTATGCCCCCAGTAGGGTCAGTCCATAGGGGTGCTGGACTGGAGACACCAGTGTTCGCCGATTGGCTCCATTCAGGTCTGATGCCTCAATGCGCTGCAGAAAGTTCATAGATTCATTCACATAATGATTTACTGGCATAATGTATGACTTTATACAAAGCACTAGGTACTTGTATAATGGTAGATGTCAGAGCTTAACATGGATGATACAATGCAAAGCATTCTTTTGTGTGTACTGACAAGTTCATTCACTCTGTAACCCAGCAAATGGATAAACCAACAATCAGTCCATTGTAGAACCAATGTTGAAGCCTTCCTTGGAGAGAATCCAAGCCCAAAATACATATGTTTTCTGTGTGATATGGATGAAACAATAGACTGGGTCAGTACACTGACCTCTGTGTGAGCATCAGCCCACAGCAGCTGGGACCCAGCTTTGTCAATGGCCAGCCCATTGGGCCAGCCCAGATTGCTGCTGATGAGAACAACCCTCTCTGATCCATCCATACTGGAACGTTCCAGCTTGGCATGCTCCCCCCAGTCAGTCCAGTACATATACCTGGGTTAGAAGAGAGCAGGCACTTGTTGAAAAACAACAACCATAGTATATATTTTAAAGACTGCAAGTCATCCACAGGATTTATAGCCACAGATTTATGGTATCACTAAATGCACTTGCCCCATTTCATGATATAATGCAATGGCCCGCGGGCTATCCAGGTTCTGCCAGATCAAAACTTTCCTCATGGAGCCATTCAGATTGGCCACTTCAATGCGATTGGTGCCCGTGTCAGTCCAGTAAATCTTTCGGCCCACAGAGTCCACTGCTAGGCCATCTGTGGTCATTAACCCTAGGAGAGACAGAAGGTTTGGACCTCACAAACATTCAAAATGGATGGATTTACAAAATTATGTTTATTTTCCACCAAATGTGGAAACCCTAAATGCATAATATATGAGTTATATATTTGGAAACATCTGAAAGAGCTATGCAACAATGCTGCACATGGTCCAGGTGTTCTGAAGCCAAAACACATTTAGTTATCAGTTAAAGATGTGTCCTCTTACCGGTGGAGATTATATCTTCATAATCTGTGCCATTTATATTCGCCCTGCTGACTTTATTCAGTGTGCTGTCAGACCAGTACACTTTACCTGCAGGAAGATCAAGCACATTAGTCAGCGTTTTCCCAAGCACACTAATGGAAGCAGTTCATTTTATCACCACTTACCTTCTTTAGGGTCCACTCCGACAGCAATGGTGTTTTTCATGGATCCATTCACAGCCAGAACAACATCCGCAAAATAGGGGATGTCCAGGGAGACCATGCGGATATCCGTTCTCCGAGCAAAAATCAGGAAGCTGTTCATTCCTTCAGTGAAAAAAGCATGAGCATTACAACTTTAATCCAATACCTGCACCTGGTACATAAAATACTGTTGAGAAAAATCTAGAAGTGACACTCCTGTAGTATACACAGTCTGTAGCATACCTAACTTTATCTCAGTTAGCTTTATCTGCTTCAGAGACATGGGAGTAGATTGTACCTTTGGCCCTCTCCTCTGATTGACAGGTACAGTATTTCAAAAGAATCCCAAGTGAGTGGAAAGAATTGAAGGGGTTTCCAATTTCAAAGGGGATTCAGGACACAGATATTAGAGACTGGGGGGCCTGTGGGGCATGGAACCTTTTTTTGGGGGGGGGTGGGGGGTTGCTGCAATCCTCACCATGGGCACAGGTCTTGCCATCTACTTGAAGGTTAATCCCAGTGGGACAGGCACAGCTGGAACCCTTGGGGAGGGGGGCCAAGAGGCAGAGGTGACTGCAACCCCCATTGTTCACTGCACATGGGGTCCGGACTGTGGGGGAGGAGAGGGGGAGGAGAGAGATTAGGGGTGGATTTGGTATATGTATGGAAGCTTTTACTTGCTTAGACTATGGCCCTGTTCACACCTGACATTAACATGTGTCTTGGGTGATCTGATCATAAGTGGACAGCGCTAAGTACAGGTGTGAATGCACCCAAGACGCATTGAGGACGCATTGAGATCCGATCGCTCAGACCACATTTGGAGGTGGTCTGGACCGCATATGGCCACATTTGTTTAGCAGTGTGTACACGAATGTGCCCTGGGTCACATTGAAGGACCGCCTACTTAACTGACATCCTCTGCATAAGTAGAAGTACGTACTCATTCGCGTGCCAACGGCGTCATATTAACCCTTTCGTGCATATGGTCACACCGGTGTGATTAGCTATTTATCATGTATGATAAAACCGGTGCAATTAGAACATGACATTGGAAAAATTTTAGCTAATTTTAGCTTTGAGGAAACAGCAATTTAATGTTAAAAAATATAGCAAATGTGAACCGAAAACTATGAGATGCTTAATTGCGCTAATGAAAACATAACAAAACATGTAACGTAACATGCATGCTACATAGCATGAATAATAAGTTACATGTGAAAGGGTTTTAAAGTGTGACAACAGGCAACAACAACTAGAGTTTGCAAGCTACCTCAAATGCTTCCAAGCCCCAAAGGTGTAATGCAATATATTACATGCAAAAATGGTAGAATAATACGTGAAGTGTTGTAGTTCTACAAATAAATGTTAGACTATTGTGGAAGTCATAACAAGATCACGATATCATGAATATCAGCCAACATTCTAAAACGCTTAACGTGGCTTAATGTTCCAAAACTGCGATCAATGACCACCAAATTTCTCTCAGACATCTCTTGTCAGAAACACTTCCTCCTGTCAAAAAATCAAAACGGGTATGGTCATCTCACGTTAAGCGTTTTCCTCTCCATTGATGCCCATTATGTGTTTATGACAAGAGATATTTGGTGATCGCTGATTGCTGTTTTGGGACATTGAGCCATGTTAAGCCTCGTCACATTAAGTGTTTTAGAATGTCCCATCTTCCATGACAAGTACACTTCAGTTTTAGAAAAGTAATTCATAAATTCACAATACTAGCACACCAGCAAACACCCTTTGATATTAAACTACATTATGAAACATTTTCATTGCAGTGAATAACGTAAGAAACTTTGGAAACATAATATCTTGCTTAGCCTATTTAATTCAACCATACTGACAAGGTGCCAGACAAATATGGTGAAGTTCAAAGTTTCGTTTACAGATACAACATGCATTATTTCATAGTGACAGTCATAACAAGATTCAAGCAGACCTTTAAATGATGCATAAACTTACATTTGCAAATGGAAATGATGTATGTGTTTATTTGCATATAGAGTGGGGAAGTCAGATCCAATCACAAGTGGTCACTCGAGACACATGTGGAGACGCATCCTAATGCCAGGTGTGAACTGACGTACTTAGAGCTGTCCACTTGTGATCAGATCACCCAAGAGACATGTTAATGCCAGGTGTGAACAGGGCCTATGTCCCCATGCCACAGTGTTGTCCAGTAGTCTGAGAATGGCTATAATGTCACAGCAATGTGATAAGAATGTTACATGTTATCTATCCTTTAGTTTTGATTCTGTGAGGGACATGGTTTGAGTGTTGCCCTGGCGGAGACAGCCATTTTGCTGAGCTCCAAGTGAACCTGAGAGGAGCCCTGTTGATCCTAAGGCTGAATTGAGAGATGCCTATTAAACACATTCCAGGGCAGTGGTCTCAGCGGACTACCCACACATCACACAGTTTAAGGATGGCCCCACCTTGTATTGCTGGAGCAGGAAAATGATCACGTTACACACAGAGAATTGAGACAGAGCATCAGTCTGACAGACAGACAACAGTGCAGTGATGTGTGGTGGACACACTGTGAGAGAATGGATATTGTACTGTAGTGAGATCATTCTTGCAGACAGTATAAAATAAGTATGGTATGTGGGGAAGAATATAAAGTGGAATCTCTGCTGCATATCAAGAGAATGGACACAGCACCATGGTGTTAGAGAGTGGTAGAGGTACAGTGGGATGGTGGTACAACAGAGAGCAGCAGCACTGTAAAAGAACAGCAGTGAAGTCGAGAACTCACCAGCTGTGCGGTGTCGGTGGAACATGTGGATGTCCATCAGGTTCTCCAGGTTGTCTGCCAATGTAATCCGGCCTAGGCCTGTGTGTTTGTCAGCACTCTGGATGCTCTTGGACTGCCAGTCTGTCCAGTAGATCTTGTCCTCATGGAGTGTCAGACCAAATGGGTGGGGCAGCTGGCTGCCAATCAATACCTACAGAGTAAATTACCCCAGAGGTAATTAGTTAACTATTAGTTATGAGTTAACACAATTTAAGCAGCTGAACTTCTAAGTAACTCCGGGGACAATTTACAACGCACATGGCATGAACTCATGTCTTTCTTGCTCCTACGCGTGTTTAGTGCCTTCACCCTAACTCCAAGATATGCTCTGAAAACAATAGAGCATAAAATGATCAGGTGAACAGAAACTCAGATCTACCTTTCTCTCCGAGCCATCAAAGGTGCCGTATTCGATGGTCTTCATCCCAGCATCAGCCCAGTACAACCTCTCCGTCTGGTAGTCAATAGCAAGGCCGTTGGGCCAGGTCAGGTTGGATGAGATGATTACGATGCGGTTTGAGGCATCCATTCCGGCTCTTTCAATCTTAGGGCTGGCACCCCAGTCTGTCCAATACATGTATCTGATATACAGCACAAACATGGCACAATTAGTGTGTCTTAGCTTAAATATGAACTATTTTTTGTGAACGACACTGTCGTTCACAAAAAATATCTGTTCAACTACTTGCAATCCACATTTTTCTGAAGTCCACAGAAACTGATCTTTCCCTTCCATCAGTTCACATGGGACTCCTCCTAAATCAGAACACGCACCCTCCGATAGGATCCACCACAATGTCCCGCGGCCGGTCCAGGTTCTCCCAGATCAGCACAGTACGCATGCTCCCATCAGCATTTGACACCTCTATTCTGTCTGTACCTGAGGAGAGACAGCCAGATGGACAGACAGACAAACATACAGGTGGGCAAGGAGGAATGGCTGTAAGGGTGATCTGAAAAGCCAGATATCATATATATATATATAAAAACAGAAACACATTGCAATGGAACAAGAAAGATAGCCTGTCTTTGTAAAATGTCTTGATAATTTACATGGGAAATAAGTCAATTCACATCAGAATGATTAATCATTGAAACTGTTACCTGCATCAGTCCAGTACAGCTTTTTGGTAACCCAGTCAATAGCAAGGCCAGCGGGGCTTTCCAGACTGGTATCAACAACAACCTGTGATGAATACAAGACAACTGAAATGAATGTACACAGTCTGTCATGTCAATGAAAAATCCCGCCAAGGTCAAGCTCAACCTTTCCTGTTCTGTTGGTACCAACCTCCTGTTTAGACCCATCCCATTTGGCCCGGTTCACAGAGTCGGTGGTGACATCAGTCCAGTAGATGTATTCCTCCTGAGCATCCCAGTCAAGTGCCACCGCATTGCGCACATCTGCCAGTGGTATGACATCATTTGACTTGTCCTCCGTGTCAAAGCTGATCCGACGGATGTCCGTCCTTCGGGCAAAAAGCAGGAACTTGTCAAGACCTGATCAAAGACCAAAGGTCTCTTGTCAGTCTTCTAGGTTTAACAAGAAGTGATCACAAACACACACAATACTGCCTTTTCTCAATTCAAGTAGACATGGATCAGACATCTAAGAATCACAATGGCATGTAGTATGGGTGATTATAAATCAACTGTTCACTCTTTCATTCCATTCTGTTTCATTCTCATTGGTTTTCATTACTGTTTTTAAGACCATTAAAATAATTTAAAATGTATTCATGTTTGCAGTTATAATCACTTCAAATAATAACAAGTAAGCAGAAATCTGTATATACCTGCATGGGCTAAACATGAAAAATCATTAAACATTATGAAACTACTTCACTAAACCATTCATCTTAATATATCTTCTGTGTTGTGTTACACAGCTTATAATAGTAAAAGAATTCAGACTGTTTTTGAATACACTTTGTCTGCAATGAGGACAGTGTTACACAGTGTGTCCTTTTCCAATGAGAACACAGAGCTTTTCAACCCACTCTCAGCACAGTTGTAGGTGTCCACCTTCTTGAAGCCGGTAGGACAGGCACAGGTGTAGGTCTTGTTGCTGGGTAGGCACAGGTGACTGCAGCCTCCGTTGTTGTTCCCACATCGGTTCCTCCCCCCTGGAGAAACGGCAAAAGTTGACGAAATAATGAACCACATTTTTGTTTCCACATAATTCTGATGTAACATCTCTCTAATTCTCACCTCACTAACACCCCCTACTGACCTGCGGGCTGCCTCTGCGGGTGCAGGGTGTGGATGTCCATGGGGAAGTGCAGCTTGTTGCGAATGATCTCCTGGTTCTTGCCAGTGAACTTGTTAGCACTATTGATACTCTTAGTGTGCCAGTCTGTCCAGTACAAACTGTCCTCAAACACTGTGATGGCAAATGGGTGGGGTAGGCCTGCATCAAACAACAAACAGTAATTATATAAACAATAGTTTATAAATGAGAGAAAATGACCAAAATTGGTCATAATATTGTTCCAACACACCTGGGACTCCCCTGCAGAATAGCTTTCAGCTATCCAAACAGGGAAACTATTCATAACGTTCGCCATTCAAAAGCCATTCTGGTCAATAGGACTTATGTCTGAAACCACTTCATTGACAATGAATTTAGTCAAATGCTGAATTATCAGCCATTTTTCTCTTAATTACAGCTGCTTTGAAACAGTTTGCTTATATTATTTTTCTTTTGCTGGGTATCCAAGATACAGTGGATTTACTGCAAAATAGTTTCAGATGAGAGGTGTATGGAAAACTTCCAGATTTCTACTTCACCATTATTTCTGTATTTATTGAGTAGTCTCACTGAACTGTGCATGAGAAGTGAATAATAATAACCATTTTTCTGTCACAGGAATGCTGTACTACAACAGCCTATAAAGACAGTGCTAAGTTTGCAATGCTGGAATTCAGTTCTGGCAGAGATTTGGCAGTAAATGCTTTTACACAGCTTTGCTGCTAGGGGAATACTAATACTAAATGGCAAGAAAAGTCAAATACAGAGTTTGATGTTCCCTTTCATGCAATATGGTGTGAGACAACAATTTCATTCTTCACAGGTGAGCTTATCACTGTCTGTCTGTATGTCTGTCTGTCTCTCTCCCTGTGTCTCTTCCTGTTAATTTATCTATTAGTTTCACTCTGTTTTTCCTCTCCTCACTATTGTCATCTCTTTCTCTCCTCTTTGTGCCGCTGTCGTCTTCCATGTGAAAGAGTCTATGTGCAATGTTAGCACCCTTCTCTCCCCTGAGCCCTCAGACAGCTGGGATGACAGCTGCGGGCAGGGCAGACTTTTCCATGGGGGTCCCAGCCCTACCCCCCAACCCACCCCACTGCACAGGTGCACAAGTCCATGCCTGTGAGTAGGGTGTTCCACCCCATCCCCTGCTACCCACACCACATCAAAAACGTGAGTGCTGGCAGGTGTCCATTATCTGTCATGGGCAAACACCCAGCACACACATCTCATTTGTACTGCCTGTTGTTTGAGCAAACAGCAGACCAGGGTGAGAACTGCTTCTTTGAGCAGCACATCATTGTTGTTACAGGTCCTCACAATACACACCATTACGGCTCTGCTTGAAGAGCTGGTAGCATTTAGCATTTCCCCCCTCAACCTTCACTGAAAACCAAATTGCCCTGTAATGTACAATGTAAACTATAATGTACAATGCAAACTGTGGGTCAGCTTGGTAGCTGCACCGCTCCTTGAGAAAATGTTTGGCAAAATAACAATTTACAATGTAACACAATACAACAATAGAGCAATGTTAGCTATTCCCTTGGATCCACATTTCAGCAAGCAGAGTCCAAGAGAAATAAATACCAGCTATCCTACTGTTTTCCACTGTTTCTTCCTCAGATGTTTGATTTATGCCTGCAGCTCAGGAATTCACTTTGCTGAGCTGGAATCCACTCTGGTAATGCATGACTTATGCTCCCCATAAACAACACATATAATGCACATCAAGTGTGAATTAGGTTTCAGTCTTTCATCCTAAATTGGTCAACTTGGTGTATATTTATTATCAATTGCTAAATAGCAGGGTAGACATGCAAGAATTCAATTCCTGTGGACTCCTTTCTAACTTTGATATCAATATCAAAATTTGTAGGGTCATTGGGGCCATTGCATGTACCACTTTATGTCATTATAGCAACAATTTGCTTTGTGTTTTATGAAAATGAAACGTTTTACATGCCAATTTGTGCTACCCTGCAGCGATAACATTGAGCTCTATTGATTAGTTATACAGCTCCCCCTGGAATGCTGAGGCCATGCTAGGTTTGACAGGCCTCTTCAAAACTGTCCTCACTTCCCCTTTGACACACCACATCCTGAATATTCTGAACAATGGTCCTACCTTGACTAATGACTGCCTTTCTGTTCCGACCATCCAGATCAGCACGTTCAATCACATGGTGCTTGGCATCCACCCAATACATTCGGTGACCAGCGTAGTCAATGGTAAGCCCATTTGGCCAGAAGAGGTGGGTGTCAGCAATGATCCTGCGATTGGAACCATCCATATTGGCATACTCAATGCGAGGGGTGTTGCCCCAGTCCGTCCAATAGATCTTCCTGTAGAAGTTAAAAACTGGGTTACACAAAACATCAAGTGGAACATACATCTGCTGCTTTCTTTACATATACTATGATAATTCCAAATTACTGCATTAGGCCATTTGGTTCACCCTGACTATAAATCTTTTTGTAAATATTTTTTACAGCTACAGCAAATATTGAACCTTTTATGCCACACACAGAAACATACAATTTTAAATACGGTGAAGATTTTATATAAACAGTAAGACATATTGTGCAGGATGAACTCAAGAGAACAAAGAAATTTAAAACTAGGTTATGAAAAAATGCAAAATAAATCATCTGCATTCATTAAATCCAATGCTGTTCCAAATCATTACTTGCTTCTGGCTATGAACATGAACATTAACCTGAATACACTACACAGAATAGCTCCAAGCTGACTTCTACCACTAGACATCAAAGTAGCCACCTTTTCCTGTTTTAGATTTAGAGCCCTGGCCTTGTCATTCCCTGGTTCTGAACCATGCAACGAGATGTGCTATGTAGAGGCAAAGCATGCTCTCTCATACCCCTCAATGGGGTGCAGGGCAATGGCACGGGGCTTCTCCATGCTCTGCCACAGTAGCACCTTCCTGTGTGTCCCATTCAAGTTGGCCACCTCAATGCGTGATGTCCCAGAATCTGTCCAGTACAACTTGTCGTGGATCCAGTCGACGGCTAGGCCACCTACATGGGTACAGTGTTAAGCTCTTCAGAACAGTGCACTAATAACTTCCTCAATTAAATGCAAGTCCCCTTCTGAGGGTTTAGGTGACTGGGAGCAGCCTGTGTTTGAGAGTGTCAGCCAATCCCTGTTGTGGGAGTGTAGGGCACAATGCTCCATGTCACTCCCTGCTGTGGAGTAATTGTTTTTCTTTCTGTTGAGGACTGGCATGTGGATTTTGTTCGAAATGGCCAAACCATTCATGTTCTTTCTGTTTCACTGTAAGCCAGTGTCATGGTAGGCTTATTTGTTGTTTGACAGAAAAACACACTTTGCAGTGCTCATCTTTGTATGTTGACATTGTAATACTGTTGACAATGTAATAATGCAATGGAATAATGACATTTGCTGATGGTTAGAGGTGTACATTTCCTTCAGCAGACAGCAAGAGTGGCATGCAGGTTGAGCAACGCTATTAATACATTCTAAACATTTTTTTACATTTTTTAAGTGGAAAAATATTAACATTACTTTATGTGAAATAATTTACATGGTACGTGATTAGCAGAGTGATTACCAGTCTCGTTCCCATGTCCCTAGATGTTACACACAAAGCACTACTATCAGGTCTAAGATACAATACACACAGTCATTTTACTTTCAACTTGCAAATCCTACTTGAAAATATTGTATTCGTTTGAGTGCATTGCTGGGGTTTAAGCAGCACTCTTCTAAATTCAGTTCATCTCATAAAAATGCAGAGTGCAGAGGCAGGCCAGATCTATTTTTATTTGGCTCCCACATTGTAAATTCTGACTTCTTCCATTCTCCAATTTCAGCACCTCACTGCACATATCAAAGCGGGGCAGAGTTTTGATTCAGTTCCAGTCTTAACGAGTGGAAAGTCATAACGAGGGCAGTAGTAAGTAGCATTCCCATGGCATTCAGAAAAAGTTGCGAAAAACCTTCTGCATTGATATGGCCCCACAGCAAGGCTGAGAGAATGTTACACTTCCCCTCAGGTGTTACCTGGACTTTCCAGGCCGGTAGACACCACCTCCTCAACATTGCTGCCATTGAGGTTGGCTTTCATGATGCGGTCCAGTGTAACATCAGACCAGAACACCAACTCCTGGCTGTGGTGGAAGTCCAGAGCGATAGCATTCTCCAGGTTGTTCAGCAGCAGTGTGTACTCTGAGCGGTGTGGTAGCACTTGGCGGATGTCAATCCGGTTGGCAAACAGCAGCACCGGTTCTGGCCCTGTGCCAGGACACAGAGACAGATTTCTTACACAAAGCAACTGGGACTTCTTCAGTTCCAAAATCCAATTACTGCACTTTGAAGAAAATATTGATGCAGCACAACTGAAAGCAATAAACCAAATGGAAAGAACAGACTTAAGACCACAAATTAAAAAAATAAAAAACACTTCTTTTCTTTTTTGCTTATGACATAATTTATGCATTTCTTCTGTTATTCTACCTGTCTTAATCTAAAACATATCCTTGCCATCTTGACCCTTAAATATACCCTGACCTTAACCCCAGTCCCACTTCATGTAGAGTATGGTTACAGTTACTGAGTCCTTGCATACATCAGTATCATTGTGTGTAGTCTGTCAAAGGTCCACTTGGGTGTATTTTGCCCAACAACTAAGTGTGTGGCTCAAGACTCACCCAATGCCTTGCAGCTGCGTTTGTCAGGCCTTAGCTCATAACCCTGCACGCACCAGCACTGGAACCCCCCCTCTGTGTTAGTGCAGCCCTGGCTGCAATAACCCTCTTCTGCACACTCGTCCACATCTGGGGAAGAGTCCACGGTGTAACAGAGGGAGAAAGGAGTGATCAGAAGTATTCGTATTGTATTCGTATTCCTTTGTAAAGGGACAATCCTGATGGCCTAACTGCACATAGCAATAGCTATTAGATGTTACTTTTGTATAACTTTATCTGTTCCAACTGACTAGCACACAAAATGATTTGTATTCCAGTCTTCAGTCTCTTCAGGATACAAGACATGAAAAACAATAGGACTTCAAACAACCTTAAATGATCTTTTCATGTCTGAACAAGGATATTAAAAATACAGAGACACAGTCATTAACAGAGTACCCTTCCAGCCATAGGCAGAGAAAGATGGAAACAAAACAAAATAAGAATTCCTTTATAGTCACACCAGGAGCATTCCTGGAACAAACTGCTGAACAGCTCACCTTCCTGCAGGAACATGCTAACTGAGCTGAAGGTAAACTAACAAAAATGAGGCACAGTGATCAGTTTCACTCGCAGATACTTCTGCCTTGAATGGAATGAACCAAGATGAAAAGAACCTGGAAGGGACTACAGAAAGTCTGGCTTGCCAGTCATTCATACACCTCAAGACCTGATGCTTGGACAGACACACCAAAATGACTTTGCTTATTTAGTCAAGAACTACCATGCATGAGTGACCTGGTGAACATGTTACAGAGGGAGATGAATTTCGCACAGAATGCAAATGAGAAATTTTTTGTTTATCATATATCTGGGTCATTCTGTGTAAACATCATGTGATCACCAAAAAGAAGTTACAAACCTCTTATTCACACACTTATACACATCTGATAGCAGGACTAATACTGCTGAGCACTGCCATGACTAGGTTATTGCTGTAATACTGGGCAACTTTTCAGGTTATACTTTTGCAGAAAAACAGGTCTGGTAACATCATTCATGTATATCAGTTTGCAGTAGCTGCCAGTGTGTAACCCGCAGCCGCTGCATCAAATCACCTTGACATGATCTCCCATCATCTCTCAGTCTGTAGCCAGTATGACAGGTGCACTGCACCAAGCCACGAGCCATGTGGCACTTCTGAGTACAGCCACCATTGTTCACATTGCAGTTGCCCTCACTTGACCTTGGACCTGAGAGAGGAAAAGGCAAACAGGAGAAACAAGGTTACCCACAGACAGACACACAAACACATTCAGAGAAACACACACACAAAAACAAACGCAGACACACAAAGACATACACACACACACACACAGGATCAACAGAAGGGTGCAATAGCATTGGGGAGATTTAGCCCTGGTGTGGGATGTCCACATCCCTTTCTTCCCCGTCAGAGAGTTCTTAAACACTTTCACTGAACAAGCCATCACCATGACTGCACCATGTATGCTAATTTCTCTGCCCAATGTTAATATTTTCAAGAGAGTACAACAAACCAGCTGTACTTCAGTCTTACAGGCATAGAGCTGAATAGCCGTGCTGCCTTAAGGCTACATTGTGACAAATACCCATCTGGATTTACATTACCTGATTAAAGACAACTTATTGACATAAAGGTGATGCTATGCCTGCTGTAGTTCTACAAATATAGCCTTGCTGCAGTATGGTGAACAAAATTTTGATAGTCCTGATCCTGGAATCACACAAAAAATATAAGTGTATAAATGTAGGTTGTATGCATTCTCGTCGGACCCTGTGCTCAGAGAGCGCCTCGTTACTCACGGCAGTCCTGGTGAGGCAGCTCGTCTGTGCCATCCCCACAGTCGCTGACTTCATTGCACACCTTCCTCTGGCCAATGCAGCGCCCATTTCCGCACAGAAACTGATCAGGGGCACATGGTGGGCTATCTAGCGTGAGGAGAGAGGGAGTGTTAAATACAGAGGGGTAGCACCCATTCTTTACTAAAAGACCGGTTCCCTTTCAAGGACTGCATTTGGTACATTCATGATTAGGGCAGGTACAAAGCCTGCATCTGATGATTTGTAGCCATGCACAGTGACTTTTGTGACATCTTTACCTCAACATACAGATTTTCTATTTGATGTCTGTCTACCACTTACAGATGAGTGGTGTTAAGTACATTGAGGCTGTCATTACCTGTTTTTTCACAGCTGTCTTCGTCACTGCCATCCGAGCAGTCATCCTCACCATCGCATCGCCATGACAACCTTACGCAGCGGCCAGATGCGCAGCGGAACTGATCAGCAGTGCACATGGAGGTGGCTAGGGGAGACCAAACACACACACACAAAAAAAAAACACAGACAAAGCAATAAGAGTGAGTAGCAGGTGGGAGTGGGTGGCCTTCACCAGTCTTCTTTGGTGCTAAAATGGAATGACTAAATAAAAGCACTCACTACAGTTCTTCTCGTCTGATTGATCATCACAGTCAAATTCGCCATCACACCTCCAGCCTGCGTTGATACACATACCGCTGCTGCACATGAATTCCACTGACCGACAGGGCTGGTGAGAGGCTGTAGGGACAGAGATTCATTCACATGTCATCACCACTGTTAATGGTCAACGTACTGCACGTACTGCTGGACTTTGACAATAAATGACCTATAGACAGCCATCACAACAATAAAGTATATTCAAGTACTAATGTAGGGTCTGGAAAGGAAAGGCCAGACAGATAAATAGAGGAAGGCTGAGTTGGAGAAAGAGCAAGAGTAAGACAGAGTCAATTTTGCTGATGTTCTCACAAACATTGAGAATCCAGTTAAGAGAAACAGGCGAGAACAGAAATCAGAAATACAGAGCTGCTTTGAGGGTAAAAAAAAAGTGTGATACCATGATACCAAACTCACACAGATTAAGATTCTTCATCTTGTACAAAACTGAGACACAAGCAGGTCTGTATTAAACATTTTATATCCGAGGAGCTTGCATAGGCTTACATATCATTTTGTTTACACCTTAGACAGGTATAGGTCTTTGTATGAAACACGGTGGCCTTCATGGTGTCTTCAAAACAGGGGCATACCCCAGGCATTCCATCTGAGGACAGGTCATCAATGGAATTTATGTTTTACACATTGTTCAGGTTTATTTATTTAAATTCACTTTGAGGTTTGTAAATTCAGTGAAAAACTGCTTAACGCATTACTGCATGTTAAGGTAACTGAAAAATTTGTACGAAAAGTTTGCACACAAGGGGAGTTCTGTTAATATAATAAAGAAATTAAAGCCTAAATCTTCCCAATTGTTCAATGAAAAGGAACACATTTATGAAGCAAAATTCATATGGTCCATTGTGGCAATGATGCAGACGTATACATACAGAATAACAGAATAAATGTTTCTTCATGAAAAGATGAAACTATACAGCTCTGATGATGAAAAATGCAGTAGAAGCAGCTGCTGGAAGGGTATCTCAAGAATTTGTCTTTGTGTCCAACTTAAACTGTAAGGACACCCAGCATGACAAAGTGATTTAACCAAGGAGACAGCTCACCCCACGTCTCTGACAGCCAGACATCAGTGTACTGGCACCTAATGACCTTCAGACAGCAAACTAAACAAACACAAGTTCATATGACCAACAACTGCAAAAACCCTTTCTGTGCAAAACAGATGTTTGTTTGCATTCCACCTGAGAATTAAGTCACAGCATTGTGGGTACACTTGGCCTGCCTCTGCCAATGTTGAGTTATGAGGGTGCTACTCCATAAATATGTGCACTGAAGAATTTGAGGTATTTGTGGAAACAACCTCAAAACACCCATCCATCCACTCCTGAGTGGCAACGTACTGGTTTGCACAGGTGTTAATGATTATCGACTTTGAGGATGTCTTTATCTCTGTGACTGTGTGCACTAGAAAGAGACACATCCAGCCCCCCAAGAGTGTGCCACATTCAATGTTCTCTTTGTGGCTACCTCTTACCCCTGCTACCCCAGGCTTCTGAAAACAGACCAGAGAATCGAGAACACAATAAAGTGTGGTGGCTATTAATGTCATTTGTGCTCTCTCAGTGAGAAAGTGACTGGTGCTTATAAATAAACACTGAAATGTTTTCTGTCAGTTAATGTCCATCCAGTTGAGACTCACTGGGCCCATACTGTACTCTCATTACTGTGTGCAGCTGCGCATTCAACAGGGGTTGGAATTTGACCTGAGAGTGCAGGGGGTGCGTATGGGAACAGGACACAAGGGGATGTTGTGGCGGGGGAGGGGAACCAACAATCTGGCTTCCTGCGTACCTGGACACTGTCCAGACGTCCTGTTCCAGATCTTGGCTCAGATCACATGCGTCTTTCATAAAGAACGATGACATACCCGCAATGTTCTGCACAACAGTTAACATTCTTAGAATTCTTCACTCAGACTTGAGACTACACTGCTGTTAATATACACGTGGTGCATGACCATACGTGAGCCCTCCTTTCTGATAATCAGACTGCTCAGCATCACCACAGGTGACAGGATATGACAGAAAGTAAACATTTTTACAAAAAAGAGAAGTCAAGTGTATTTTAGGTCTAATTTTTCTTCAGAAAACAGCCACCTAGTTTGCCACAATATCACTGTACATGATATGCTGCAACCTAAACCAGTAGCTGCCAACCACAGCCAGGGAATAAAGACAAAATATTCCTCTTTGATCCCACGGCCCATGGCATGATTTATCCCCAGCTTATAGTAACATTCTCACAGCTTTTCTGTGACATCACCATGCTGTGGTGCCCCAGCAGCAGCGCTGAAAGAATGTTCTGTGTCAGAATCCATGAGTCAGAGCCCACTGAGGCAGCCCTTACAGCAGTCAGACTCGTCGGACCAGTCCCCACAGTCATCATCCCCATCGCAGTGGTATATGTCCAGGATGCACCGGCCGTAAGCACACTGGAACTCCTCCACGCTGCAGGTGGCTGTCATCACATCTGAGGCTGCAGAAAGAACAGACATGAGGACAGGCCTGAGACATGGTTCCAAAGTCTTACACACCAAACAAAAACAGAAAAACCCTTTTTATTTGAGACAACAGACATTCAGCAGGTAAACAGAGACAATTCAATCTGTTTTTAAAGGTAACACAGAGACAATCTCTCATCTTCAAGTGGCAACACAAGAAAGATAATATCTTGATGGTGACACAACCCTGGGTGTCCTTAGGGTACTGTGGGGTAACTTTCTACAGAATGATAAGACAGTAAAGAAGAAACAGGCTTGAGACAGAAGAAAAAATGGCTTGTCACACAACAGTACTGCAACAGCAGTAATGCAGACTGAGCCTTCAATTGATCAATAAGTCAAGCACTCTGATGCTACAAATGTAGCACAGGAAAAAATGTGTAAATGTTTGAATATATACAAAGCAAATAAACCTTATGACTCTGACAGTGCTTTGGCCTTCGAGAATAAATCATGATAAATAAAATAATAAATAAATAAATTTCATTTGATTTTTTTATGCCAGCAAACAAAATAACTGAGTAAACAAAAAAAGTCAAAATACTCCAAGGCAGAATATGGTAGAAACTTTGAGACCATGTCCCATGTTTGACGTAAAAAAAAACTTATTTAATTAAATCAGGAAGCACTTATTTAACTGAATCAAGAAACACTTTTTTTACCCAAGAGTCACCCATAAATCTCATTCTTTTCCTATGAGATGATAAAATCTCAGGAAAGTGTTTGGCTGGATTCACGAAGTGTTTGTAAATCAACCTTGTAAGGGCCACAAGGTGTATGTGTTACATATCCTACTAAACACTTTCACAGTGTTTCATCTTTAAATACAGGATGACATTTTCCAGACACCAGCCCTGGTTACCAATGAATATAAGTGTCACATCCAAACAAATGTAGAGGTTAGGTGGTGGTCTTCAAAACAATTCTTGTGCCACACCTTAAACTCAAAAACCTAGACATAATCTGCTAAACATAAAATTGCTAGAATAAAGATTAAACACTAAAACATGAAACAAACCCTCCTCAGGTCACTCCAAATTTAGTGGTGAACAACCAGTGGTCACCTCTACATATCTACTACCTCTCATGCATCTCTACAGTGTGACACCTCTATATAACCACCATATAAACACAGATGTGGATCTAAACTAGTGCAAATCTTTCATCAACTCCAACCACCCTCCAACTGCCACCCACTGGCATCCTTTCCATCGCTGGAAATAGCCACATTGGAGCTTCATTCTGTGATGAAGAGAGGAGGTGTGGGTGAACTGGAGTAATTTCTCCCAATAAGAAGCACCAAACTTTCAATGCCATATCTCCCTGCCAGATCTCATTATTTGCAGCCAAGGCCTTTATCTGCACAGATGTAAGCCCTGCCCTTTGCCAGATGACAGCATGGAACTGCCCTTTGAAGTCCTCCAGAGAGGGTCTTTTTGTAGATGAGTGTCCAGCAATGGAGGGAACCAATCATTGCTTTCATTCTTCCCTCCAAAATGGCCTACCCAAAGCCTGACTGATCCTCTATTTATATATTGCTTCTATACCTATATAAGCATGGGATATTCCTTCAGCTTTGCTTCCATGCTTTTTTGTTCAAGACCACAGGATTCTCCTTTGGGCGTTCTGCATTACCCTTCAAATCCTCCTGGTCCAATCATTAATAATTGAGCGTGATTACTTAGTAAGGGGGACTCCTGCAGTACCTAGATCAGTCATATCATCCTTTAAATGCGGATGCCCATTTTTATGACATATTATATTGTGGAACTAAAGAGGTCTTTCAAGGTTCAAAACAACCATACATCTTTATTTCAAAGCTATTTGGAAACTTCTGCAAATTTTCTGCAAACATAACTTCAGTCTATTGTGAATATCAACCATACTCTAAACAATCTTTATCAAGGCTTGACACATTCATTAAAAACATATGGTCTTTAGGAAAAAAGCAGTCATTTACATTGAGCCATCTAATGGTTAGAAATGTAGGAAGCAAGGCGAGGTTACAACATCAGAACAGGGTAGGGCTGAAATTCACAAAACAGGCCTGTGGGCCAACAGTGCATTTCTAAAAGGCTCCTTCCTGGTTTGTTCAGTTCCATTTGGAAGAGATTACAATGAGATGCATCTGGGAGGAAAAAGTCAATGAAACCTCTGCTTGCTTAACTGTAGGAAATCCTATCTCTGTCACCCTTTGAAGACTGTGACATGGGGTCATATGCTCAGTGAGTTGGGTGGGATATTTAAAAGAAATCTAGCATGATCTAGCATGTGCCACATGTAGGATCATGACTATTGAGCAAGCAACCATAAAAGGGTTTCCAAAGAATGTCCCTGATTATTACTACAGAAAACCTTCCAAACCTTCCACGAAATTACACTCACCCCAAAGTGAAAGAGAGCTTGTTGCCAGCAGTCAAATCAACCTCAGATGTATTGGAGCACAACAAAAGTTACATTGTTAATTACAGCCAGCATCTCCAGCCAGGCTATTTAAAGCAAATAAAAGACATTTGCTTACTGGGTAAGGGAGGAAGAAGAGTGAGTACAGTTTAAAAAGATCATGCATGAAATCTGTACAATACCTGGAGTCAAACGGCTCAAAAGGAGTCAAACGGCTCTCGACTTGTCAAGTGTTACCCCATTTTCGAGGGATCCATTACCTAAGGATTTACTCTAATTTTTGCATGGTACATTGACTTCCTGTCCCACTGCAATATTAGCAACAGCTCTCAGAGTGGAGACAAAAGGAGACAGTGTGTAGGCTATGATATTGTAATGACAGGCCCACTGCTGAGCGTACACTTCACAGCTGCTGCCTTCCTAGCACGACAGCAGGACCAGTGAGCCTCAGAGGGATTCCCCACTAACATATGCATGCTGGCCATTCGGCTGCCCCTTTCAGAGGGAGTTCTTGCAAAAACTGCCCGAGGAAAGAGCAGCAAGGGCTCCAGTGTCTTTTTAAAGTCCTTTAAAAATGTCAGCCACAGATTTACCATCGTGTGTCCTTCTCAAACCCCTAACCCCCAACCAACCGACTTCCCGCCATGGCAATGTTCAGAGGATCATTGAGAGTCATGACTGTGGCGTGTACCAGTGGGCCTTGGCTACAGATGAAGCAAAGCATTGTGACTCACGGCAGTTGTCCTCGTCAGAGCCGTCCTTGCAGTCTGTGTCACCATCACAGTACCAGTGCTCAGCGATGCAGCTCCCGTCTGTACAACGGAACTCTTTGTCTGAGCACTTCCTCATGTCTGGAAAAAGAGGGATAAAAACAGATGCCCAGGGAGGTCAGTATCTTACAGCGTCCCAGTGGCTACCTTCTATAAAAGCTCTGTGATTAGCTTGCTCTTTGAAGCAAGATTGGAACTAATTTTAAAGTACATTGGAACTGTGCTGACATTTCCCTCTGTCTCCTGGCACAGTACATGAACAGGACACACTTTGTACAAGCTGTTTGTGGTGGTTTTCACTGGCAATATGTGGAAGGCCAAGATGTTTACCTGTCTAGTCATAGGATTTTCACATGCAAGTGGGTGACTCTTTCCAATGGAAAAGATCTAGGAAAACGTCTTGGTTTCCAATGAAAGCACTCAAACACTCAGGGGAGGTGGGGTTTGGGATTTAGTGTGAGCACCTGTTAATTTTTCTAGTGAAATTCATAATGGGTTTTATGGGAAACAAATGGGGACTTCTGGATCCCTGCCAGAATTGAAGAAAATATTTAGTCTCTTGTAGATTGAGTATTGCAATTAAATGTGGCCTTCCCTGTATTTAGAACACTTCACTACATGGCTACACATCAACTTTTTTTTTTTATTTAAAATTTATTTTTAAGAACCAAATAGCAAACAAAAACTAAAGAACATAATCTCGGGAATAATGTGGCTATGGCCCAAAGACCTTGGACACCTTCATCTGAGAGGGGAACCATAAAACTGGGCTTCAGAGGAAGGCACATGAAATATTCCAAAGAATGTTACAACAGAGAGCCTCTGTTCTAATGGAGAAACCTGGAACACTTCACCTGTCTGCTCTATATGGACACCATAAAGATCTGGAGAAATTATGTGTGGGCCACCATGCAAATAAAAAATGGGGACAAAGCAAACAAGGGACTGTGCACAAAGAATCATGGAGTGACACTGATACAATGTCATGTTAGCTGGTGATCAAAACACTGTGCATGGTACACACAAGCATGATTACCCATCATGCATCCATGATGGAAGCAATTACTCAGGGTAAGCCATCAGGGAGAGCAGGAGACAAATCGAAGAGGAATTGATAAAAGTGGCCTATGTAGCAGCAGTAAAGTAATTAGTGAGTTAACAACAAGACACTGCCCTGGAGACCTGGTAGGAGCTGGGGATGAAAACAAAATAAGAGGGAGGGGTGAAGAGAGAGGTATTCATTAATACCCTGAAAGAGAAAACCCTGACTGCCCTCCATTTGTATATCTGCAAAGCTAGCCTTTCACACATCTCAACTGGAGAAGAAAAAAAAGAAGCAGGCCTCTGGAAAGTTGGTGAAAAAAACTAAAAACAGATGTCTTGGAGGGACAATATTCCAGTGTTTGGAGGACATCCACAGGGGGAAAAAACATTTAACCTATTAACCTCACTTCAGCCTGGACTGAAGTGAGCCTGGACTGAACTGGGGAACACTATGTGGGTACTGTCCTTTCCACAAAACCTCTGGGAATACTAGGATCACATTCTTCAGGGATTCATAAATGTCTATGTTAATGGTAGACTTGAGCACAGATGTTTTGGTGCTCAGTGGAGAGGGAAAATCCACCCATGAAGGTGGATGCTGGGAGGCTCGGAGTGTGGGACTCACCACACTGCTCATCGCTGTTGTCCCCGCAGTCATTGTCCCCATCACAGTGCCACAGGCTGCGGATGCAGTATCCATTCTGACAGTGGAACTCATCTTCTTCACACTCCCTTGGAGCTGGGGAGAAAGGGGGAGGGGTATAAGTCATCACAACCACAAATTCCCGGCACATTGATTGCTGTCAGAGGCTTATTTACTGTTGGAGAGGGCTCTCCCCCCTGAAATCTGAGATAGGCTGGAAAAGGGGACAGACTGGACAGTAAATATGGCTCCTGGAGAGAGTGCTCTTGACACATCAAGTGGTGGGTGGCAATCTACTGACCTTGCTCCCTGATGTCAGTGTTCATAAAAGCAGGAGGCCACTTTATTGGAATGGATGGCTCCGGAGTTGTAATGACAAGGGGATATTTGCTGGGCATCTGTTTGTTGGTGTCCAAGGGAGGTTCATCCCACCCCATTCCCCCTGTCAGTAATGACTGTATTCTTATATCAGAAGACACTGGCTTTTAACTGCCTCCATTAGAATCCTGACAGCTGCCCCATTTCTAGACAGAAATCAAGGGGCTCTAGGCCTAATGCTGCTACAAGAGAAAGAGAGAGAAAATGATGGGGCCCGCTCATGAGATCAATATGTAATAATATCTTCCTTCCTTACTTGCATTTTCAATAGATATACTTGCATTTAAAATAGAAATTTACACACCACAGATGACAAGGAATTACAAATGAACAGTGTGACGGATTTGAAAATCACCGCCATGCATCTGAAGCAATCTTGAAAGGAAAATAGAAAAAGCTCATCTTCACCCCTGGTCCTACAGAGGCCTTCAGTAAACATGAAAGGGGGCCATGTTTCTCCAAATGTTCTCCACAATTTTGTCTCTCAAGGTGTGGGACAAAAGGGTGGCAAGATGTGTTCAAAATCAGGAACCAACAATCAAAGAAATACAATGGAGGGAACTATGGGCTCTCATCTTTAATAATCATAACTTCATAAAAATCCTTACTTAAAATGATGTTTTCTGTTTAGAAAAACAATGTACTTCCAGTACAGCTGTAGTCTAATGAGGAAGCTCTATGAGACATTGTTAGCTTTAGCATCAATTGACCCTCTGCATCCCATGGCAAAAACATTTTTATACAATGCTTGATATGTTTCCCCAACTTTAATTTTTCATTTCTGGAGAAGAGGTCAAATGTCAATGCACCCTCAAACAGAACATTTTTCAAGAGAGACCAGGCAGGTCAAGAGTCACTTTGATCTAATAATGTTCTGGGTCTTTATGCCTTAAGATGCTGTAATTTCCCCAAATTATGTGACTTAAGTCAAGGAAGCTTATGGCATGGCCTTGATGAATCTCCTTCTTTCAAATATCTGCAAACAGAATGGAGTACACAAATGCAACACAGAGGCTCTCATGTATATTTTACATCCAGGCGTAACCTAGTTTGTGTGGATTGAATGATGCCAGTTTGCACAAAAAATATTTGAGGCTGGGCTCTCCTTGTCTGTTGTTTGAAACCGACAACCTGCTGAGCTTCACCGAAGACACATAAACGATTCTCATACTGCCCATTAAATAAAAACATGGAGGAAAGAAAAAAATATAAAATAATAACCAGGGGAGAGAAAAACAAGAGAGGGAAAATTTACGGCGCATGCAAATTAAAAATTTATCACTGCCTCACACCAGACAGACCCCCTGTAATGTTATATTTCTGTGTCTGGGCTTTAAAATATGGGTCAGACACACTACCTTAACTCAGCCCCCAACACAATTTTCAACACAAGGACTGGCTAAAAGGGGGACCAGAATTAAAGACAATAAAGCACATTGAGATGGAAAGAGATGCCAAGTGGATATATAATACAAAGAAGCATGAAACTCAGCTGTTCTGTACACAGAGATGATTCAGAAACTGACAGCAAACAAGTAGAATGGCTCTACATAAAATATAAAATCAAGTCATTGAGATCAAATATCTTACCCAAAGATATAAAATCATATCTTTAATGTCTATAAATCTTTCGTATTGGTAATGCACAAATGCACAGTTTTGAATAAAGAGGGAGGTGACTAACACCTTATAGCACCATGTACAGCTCATGTGCACAATCATCCACGTCTCTCATGTTTGGAATATGTGGTGGATTTATTCACATAAGGGCTAGGCGCCTGCAAGGCGTCTATTTTAATATGCAAAATACCTCCAACAAATGTAGGGCCTCCTGAAGCAGTCTCAGGCTTGCAGCTGTCTCCACATGCAATGCGCTGGACAGCAGCAGAAGAGTCAGTATGGTGGATGTAGCTTTTCAGGACAGTGAAGTCCTTATTTACAAGCGCAACCAGTTTGAAAAACACCCACTTTGAGACGCTATGAATAAACAAAGTCTGCGGCAGGGTGGAATTTGGAGATAAAAGCAAAAAGGCGTCACACTTCTTTGGCCAGAGCATCAAGTTAATTCTGTGCAAGGCCACATGACTGCCTTTGCTGAAAAGCCTGGGGGGTGAGAAGAAGCTCAGCCGAAAATGCAACCCTATACATCTCCTGTTACTTCTGCAGTCTTTCTCAAGGCCTCCTTGCCAGCTGGGCCTATTTTAGTAACAAACACTTGTTGAGCATTTCTCCAGGCAGTGGTGGAAGTCCGTAAACAGGTGGTCAAAGGTAAACCCCCAAATTCCCAGAAGTCAGGTGATTTTACAACTCCGGCCATGACCTCTTGCATCACTGTTGCAAATGGAGGCCTGGTGATTAAAAAGCCAACAGGCTTCATTCAAAACAAGCAACATTTGAAGTAAAACTCTTTTCTCCTTAATATTGTGGCATCATCTGATGAGAGCTACAACATAGCTTCTCACAAAATTTGCTGACTTACGGCTACTAAAAATATCACCTTTTTCACTGCCTGCATATTAAATAAAACTTTAGCATTGTATAGAACAGCCCATACAGCAGGGTTATTTTCTCAGTAAAATCCATACCCTTTTAAGGCAGAGGCTTCAGGAAAATAAAAGGTGGTCACATGATCACTTACGACACTCCTGTTCGTCGGAGTCATCCTCACAGTCATTGTCTCCATCACAGACCCAAGAGCGGCGGATGCACTTGCCGTTGTCGCAGTGAAAATCCAGGGGGGAACAGGTTGGTAGCACTGCAAAGCAGAATCCACACACACAGTTAAGAACAGGCCTCACTAAAATGTATAAAGATCAAAAACAAGCCCAATGCCAGCCTCAGACAAGGGAGTATCTGGGCTGACAATGAACTCTGCTTTCCCTGAATCCACATGGAGCCTTTGGATTATTTTATGTTTTTTAATGTATGGTCTTGTCTGGGGAGCTAATGCAATGTTATTAATGGCTTGACTCATCCTTTAGGAGAAATCCTAAACATAAATTACCTTGGCACCCTGTCAGAATGCAGTCAGCCAAAGCATGCTGATAAGGGACAGGCCTATAGGACAGTGAAGAATAAATTATATATATACATACACACACACATACAGAAGGGCTGTGGGGGTACAGGACATCACAAATTTTGGGTCTTATAGGCCACAGACCATGATGTTTCTATGGCAACCCCAGTGGCAGGTCTCCAGAGGGACAGGGGGATGACAAATAATTAAGATGTTTTAATTATTCTAATAATTAAGAGGAAGATATGGCTTCCTTTCCACTCAGGACATGGCTGCACCTCTGTGTTATGAGGTCCCCATTATTAAGGTAATTGTTGAAACAAGCATGGGGAAGAGGAGTCAACCTCTTCCTGGGTCCTGCTGCAATCGGACAATTACTGCTCCAGTTATATTAGCATCCTTGCATTCCTTGCTCTGCAACCATCTGTTTCTGCCCCCATTATTAAGGAATCTCTGGATGAGGCTAGGAGTATTAAAATTGTGAGAGGA
Source organism: Megalops cyprinoides (assembly GCF_013368585.1). Lineage (NCBI taxonomy): Eukaryota > Metazoa > Chordata > Actinopteri > Elopiformes > Megalopidae > Megalops > Megalops cyprinoides. The sequence goes on along the minus strand of NC_050590.1, from coordinate 25,690,252 downwards.
GGATATTTCACATTTGTGCAGGCCTCGCTGCCTTTGGTGTGACTGATATGCCCACATCACATTGATATACTGTCCACTTCCAATGAATGTAATAAAAAAGTGGCACTTATTAATTTCAATGCAGTTGTGACAGACTGCAAAAACAGCATGACAGCTTGCAGTATGAACGAATAAATCAGCCATGGGGGTGAAGTCACTGGTGCAGGAAAAAAGGCCCACTGACCTATATTCCTTTTTACACTTACTTCATAATTCAATAGTGAGGATGCTGCAGTCTATGGTTGGGAACCTCATAGTGCTGGGTTCAGGTCTGAGTACAGTCACAGTAGTGCTAGCATACTGAGTAATCAATAATGGCTACATACACTATAAGCATCATTTGTTCCATTCTGCTATGACTGCCAAACAAGACAGTCATACTTTCTTGTCATTTCAAAAATCTGATTTAATACATGCACAATTGTGTATACACATTCAAGAACTGTAGATTATACAGTTTGATACATATGATTTTGGGAGTTACATTGAAAATAATAAAAATAAAAAGAATTCTAGTGTCATCCCTGCTACACACCTGCACAAACATACAATATACAAACAAGCACCCACACGGAGATATCACTTGTATCTGAAATGAATCTACAGTTCTTGATGCTGGCTCCTCATTCATTACATGCCTTGGTCGCATTTTCTGTTTAAAAGAGGGGACTGAGGTGAGTAAACCATCGCAGTCACTTACATCCCAGAGTCCTTAAATCTCATTGAGAACTTTGGGTCCCAAACTTCAACCAAGGTACATGACCAGAACCACTGCAATCTGGAGCTTTGCACTGATGTGCATCTAGTCAGACAAAGTTGATATAGCTATACCTATGCACATGAAAAATAGGGAGGAGCCACTGAACCACAAGTCACCTGTAAAAGACGTGATCACTTCTTCTTCACATCACCCATTCCTTGAAGCATTAGCATCTATTTCATAGTAATATATTATTAATAGTGCTGTTCAGGACCCCACTTAAGTGGGTTCTGCCTTCTGAAGGAATTCAGTACAAATTCAATTGTACAATTGTACAATTCCGTACAAAAACAACATTTTTGTCCCAGTAACAAAAAGTACATTATGATGGTGTTGAAGGAGAACTCAGAAAACAGATGTGTACTCCAGAGACCTTCTGCAGCAATCAGAAGAGAACTGTAATGTTGTGAGTCTAATGATGCACCCTATCTACTGGCTTTAAATCCCACTCCTCAAGCCATGTGATCACCAGGTGATCTCTCTTTCACAGCACCACTCACGCATACAAACTATTCTAGGATGGAATAAAGACAGAAATATGTTTCAATGGAGATAAACACAGATGCACAAACTTTATACAACCCAGCCATTTAGTGTTCTAACTGAACACAACAGCAAAGTGGGTGGGTTCACTGTACCTGACTAAGTTTTGAGTGTGCCATGCCCATCAGTATAGTTTCAAGATTTCTGTGCTGTTTGAAGTCCCAATCTAGGATCTTCGGAGCCAAATGCCAATCAGATTAATGCTTTTGATGTTGCAGTTATGTTACCACATTTTTTCACTGATCTAGCAAGATGCTGCCTCCTGTGTCATCAGAGGACCACACATTCTTTTCTGCAAGGTTTAACTGCAACCCTGTGTATTTTGTTTCCCTTGTCACTTGCTTCACCTGAGATTTCAGCATGTTTCTACACTGACTTGGACAGCATGCAACCATTGTTATGCGTTTTGAATGATGACTTACTTTTACGTTTTCTTTTCATTATTTATCCTGACTGAGGCAATCTTTGGCAGGGCTACATCTGAAAACGTATTTCTTACTATCTTACTGTCAGTGCATTTGCCTGTCAGGTTTGCTTTTTGTCCACCTTGGTCTCTAAAGTAAACATGCTGTTTAGGGTCCACATGGCGAGATGCCTTAGAGGAGGTTTGGAAGAATGAAGGGCTGCAAGACTAAGACAGACTTAATCAATCGAGACGACATCTTAGAATCAGCCACAGACAATAAGCGCAGAGGAGGGAATTCCACCAATACGCTGATTTTAAAAAAATTTTCAAAATATGTGGCAAGACCTATTTTTTCCAGTCCATTTCTTATTTTTCCTTATACATTTCTCAGAAGAAATGCTGATATTTTTGCAAATAATTCAAAAGTCACTGTTCAGTATTTGATACAATGGATGATAATATAGAAAGCAGGCTTTCCATTTTAAAAGGGTGTTTAATCATGATGCAACTGAAAATTCTGTACTTTAAAAAAATTTATAGGTTTGCGTGTCTGTGACAAATTCTAAAAAAGGCAAGAGTTTTCAGTTGTGTTGTGACAAATTATCCAAGTGCTCAAGACATGAATGCCAAGGTTGAGCCACTCAAACTCACTTTGAGCTCAACATTTTACCAGGGATGATCTGGGCAGATATGGAGCCAGAGCCCCATATCTGCCCAATAGACTGTTGCAAATATTTCCCTTTGTGCAAAACACCAGTGATGCAAATCCTGCATTTTACACATACAAGACAATTCAAAAGAACCAGTTACACTGCAAAACCTGCTTATCTCCATCTCCAGCACAAACAAGCACTGCAACCATTTATGTCTCTGTCTTCAAAGCAACATGACCTTCTACAGGAATTTCAAAATCAGTACCATGACGTGACAACGGTAAACAGGTGGCTTCTACTTAGTACACTAACCTGCTCTTTTAAGACCCTGAATGGGTCAAATTGCTATGCTTCGGAAGTGCTATTTCCATTTCTACAACGGCATGGTTGCTCAGCATCCAGGGGCTTCCCAGTACTTTTCAATGCATGGGATAGCTCCAAAAAACATGTCCGTCTGTCCATCTGACACAGTAATGAGGCTTCAGCAGAGGCCTGCTTCCTGTCAGACCGCTGTCAAAGACACTCCACACAGTTAATGGAGGGAGAAGAAAGGGGTCTGGATAAGGTGCTCAATGTTAATGACTGTTCACAGTCACCTAACCCTAGCAAGTAAACAAGGCTGCCCGCTTGAAGAAAATGGCTTAAGGTTAACAAAAGGTAACAATGCACCAATTGCAACAGCTTGTTCCTCCTAAAGATGCTGAGTAAATACAATGACTGGCATACCCTTTCAGATGAATTATCACACTGAATATAGCATTACCTGTGTTGATTTAATGTAATATTAGCTCTGTGCATAAGAAATTGGTGCTCTGATTCAACCTGCAAATGGCCAAGGGGAAATATGATATCTCAGCTCCCATCAAATGAAACTCTTCATAAAATCAAAAAATCTCGAATCTTTCCCCTCATGAAAGTCCAACCCAGGAACATCATTCAAAACAAGCACAGAATAAATGGGCTTGTTAAATCCTCCGTCTTCCTGACCGCCCCTCAGATCACTGCACTCAATTTGATTTCTGTGTCTAACCATGCAATACCCCTGATTGCACTACTACTACTACTACTACAACAAGTTACCACACAACTTTCTATTCATCACATGGCTACTGCTTTATTAGTTTTTACTAGTTTTCCTTCAAATCTCATACAACTTAAACTCCCCCTCGTCCTGAAAACATAAAACATGGTGGATTTTATGTCCAGATTCACTGCTGTGTGCCTTAAATTGGATTTGTAAATATGTAAAATATTAACTCAAACTTTATTTTTATGGCCTGTTTGTACAGTTACCGGCTAACAGTTGCAAAATGCAGTACACTCTGCAATTGAATGAAGTACGATTGATTTTGATTAAGTAACTGACATAGCTATAGCCAAATTGTAGTAAATTACAGATGAATTGTGAGTTTAACAGCTTGATTTTTAAGAAAAAAAAAATATTTGTCTAAAAATGCACTTCTCATATATATAAATTTTAGGTAATACTGAGTTTAAATCATTAACTATTTTAACTAATGATATAAAATATGTAGTTACTGATTTAACAGTTTACTTAGAGAGTGCTATTAACATGAAGCCTATATAAATATTTACAGCAAAAGGAACTATTCAGTTTAATATTGAACTAATAATGTGGATGGAATGTGAAAGATACAATTAGAAGGAACACAGATTCCTTCAAGATGCAAGCTGCAGTGACAAACGTGCCCTCAAATTAAACCATCAGCCTGAGATTAAGACACTCAATACATGATTCTACATTACATTTACATGAGAATGAAACAACCATTTTGTAAAAGATTAAAAAGCAATCCAAACTGACATGCATGTTATTAAGGCAAAAGATCTGGGTTAGCTAGGCCAGGCCAGCTCCAAATGAATTAATCTGTCTCAATCTTTATTCACTTGATAATGGTGCCTTTCTTCTTGTGCATGTGTTCCTCTAGTCACTCACAGATACTGAAGTAAATATTTAGAAAGGGGTAGGCGTTTTTTGGATTTCATTGCCGAAATCCAAAGTTTACTGTGGACTTTTGCCAAAAAAAGTTTGCAGCAGTGGAGGGATTATGCAAATTTCTGAGTGCAAATAAGAATTAAACTCCAGGACAAAAAAAAAAGAAATTCTGAATTTGCTCACTGTTGGTTTCCTCTCACTACCTAGATAATGGTACTATCAGAAAATGGGTCTCCCCTGAGGTGAAACAGAAAAATATTGTTCATAATCTTCTTTTTAAGAGACAGTCTGGGCTCACGCTGGTACCAGGCATCCCCCTGGGAAGGAGTACTCTATGATTGGCTGGAGAGAGCAACACTGGAGGATTATGGGGTGCTGCATTCTCTTTTTTTCACTAGCCAAAAGCAGCGGGATCCCCCGCCCAGCAGAGATTGTGGCTATGGCGCACCTCCCTGCTTCATTTGAAGACAGCAGAAGATTGGCTCTCTTTGCGGCGCCCCCGCTTTCAAGTTGAAGGATCTAGCTCATCTCATCTTCAAATCCACCCTCCTCCACCCCCCAAACCTACCCCCTCTGCGGAGCAGTTGCAGTGTCGGAGCCTTTCAACTCAGCATGTGGGCTGCATGCTGGATAATGGCACCACGGCGATGGCCTCAATCCTGGCTCCTCTGCTGAGGAATCTGAGTGCAACGATGAGATGGGGGGAAAGGAAGGGACAAGAAGCGAAGAAAATGGGGGAGATTTCACTTAAACCCTTCTCCGCATCCCATGTGGTGACAGGTCTTTCATTATAATTCTGCAACATCTATTTCTACAGCCCATGCATCTGCAGGACATTCCCAGTTTTGAGTCAAAACCAGAAGACTTTTGCTACAGAGAAATCTACCTGCCTATTGCATCAGGGTTTGCTCAGTTTTGGGGTTTGGTAACTTCAGAGTATATTAAAATTATTCCTTACTTTTACCACAGCAGGTATCTATACCGAACAGCTAATTATGCCACATTTTAAATACTTGTAAGGTTGCCAAAGACATTTCAGGCGATGTAGCCACTGCACAAATCCCACAATACACTGCTCCTCCTCTCAGTGGCTTGTAAAACATTAGAAAACTAAACTGTTTTTACTACTTATTGTTAAATCACTGTTCTTAATCATAAATACTGCAATACACAAATGGTAGACTACAATATAGATACAGGCTACTCTGAACACTACAGTGGTCTGTGCATTATTTTTTGGAATTTGACTGTAATCATTTTGGCACTAAACTCATGCCAAAACACAGAAGGAACACAGCCACATCCACAGTGCATTCTGGGGACTGCAGGCAGACATTAATAAAATAAGATAGAGGTTTTAACAAAAAATTCAAGACAAACATTTCAGCAACACATACTTGCTTTAAATGTGTCCAAACAGTATACAAAAATTACAAGGATATCTTTAGTGCAGTCAGTATTTAAGGTTACATACGATGGATAGAAAGAGTAAACAAACTAAACACTAAATCAAAATGTAAACCTGTACATCTGCAAACTAAAATTGTTTCAATGATATCAAAATAACAAGTACATTGGTAGGCCTTGGAAAATTCATCTTTCTTATAGGCAGTAGTTTACTGGGTTTAACCTAAATGCACAATATTTGAGTTTCAGTATTGCAACACAAGTCTTACAGGTTAAAAGTCTCATTAAATCCAAAATGAATTTGCAAGCTGCTGTAAGTCAGAGATCCAAACCATCCCAAATATGAGCTGATGCTAACCAAGCTTTACAAACACATTAGAAAGCTGTAGAGAGTTAATTAATTAAAAAAGGTTGTTAATGTTTACGAGGCTTTGATTTATAACTTTATTACATTTTATTTCCATTGATTATGGGACTATCCTTGAAAATAAAATGACTGTGTCCATTTTTATACAAAAAATAGGATTTAGTTTAAGCCTTAATGGAATCTCAAGCGCTACTCAAAACAAGACTCAAGACTAAGCACAAATCTCTGTGATTTCATTCTGCGCAGTCAGTTTGGATGAGTTGCTTTCCTAAATTACAGACATCAACTTTGCCTACTGTCAGAGAGAAAGAGCCTCACAAAGGCCTTCCTGTTGTCAAATTATTCATAATGATGGCAACTGAAAGAGGTGTGCTGCATGCAAAATCATAAGAAACACAGTTTGTGAATAGCCTGCTGAATGTTTTCTCCTTGAATACAGTACTGGGAAGCAGGGGAGCACTATCAGGACACAGTTACATGGGTAGACAAAGAAGAGAGGCAGTAGGAGTCTAGTCCTTCCATTTACAACATGTATCCTGCACCCTTTGTCCCCTCCAGAAGACTTCTTTTACAAAATATCTGGATTCCTGCAACTTCTACAGTTCCAGAATGGTGATCTACTCTCAAGAGAGCAAACTATCCCACTTTGCATCAGGGCTGGAAGCACAGCATCTCTCTTCTCTCCCAATGAAATTAGATCCCCATCCTGTCACAACACACTCAGTAGACTGCTTTGTTTTCACGGGATTCCAAATCCTAATTAAATCAGGGGTTTACTTCAAAAATAAATGCCACAAACCACACTTGTTTCTGTCTTTCATTCCTGGCATGCATGGTACTTAGCAGAAAGAATATTGCTTTCTGTTTAAATTGGGAAATTGATATAAATTGCTCTCTATTTCACATGGGAATGTCAGTGTCTCACTTGTAGTTTGCTAATATCAGCTACCTATAACAAGGGGCCACTCCCTACTGTGCACATATGGATGTGATCTGAATGAGTGTAGATGCTTAGTGACAAAAAACAATATGCAAAATGCAAATTCAAATATATAACAGATATCATAAAACACTGAAACAGCAGAGGAATAAAAACCAATGACAGTTATTTTAACGGTTAATGTCTCGACATCAGTAGAAGGTCACTGGATCACCTTCAAAAAGCCATTTCGACACAGAAGTCACAAGGGAAGGGTAGAACTGAGGGTTACCCTAAGGGATGTACAACTAATTTTCTGAAAGCACCCATCAACGCTGACCACTGAGCACCATGTTTTCTTTAACAGCTGTAGTAACTTGACAGAAGTTCAGTGACTTCTGAGTATAAATTACACTTAGTGGCTCTTAATGTCTCAGGTCTGGTGAAAATACTCATGCAGTAAACAACACTGCTCATTAAAGTATGGCATCAAAGGTAAACCAATGGTACAATCTACTCATAAAAAACCCAGATTGACAATGCAGAAATGCTATTGAAATGGAAATGCTACATGAAATGGAAACTGATAATCTGCATTTAAATGGTGTTCCAAAACAAGGAAACGTTACTTGAAAATAACAGATGAAGGGGAAGTAGTTTTTACAACTTCCTGAAATGATGTATGGTTCACCATGAAATGACAATCTAGCTTCATGATTACCAATTTGTCACAATGAATGTGACCAGTCCTGATTTTACTGGGAAAATAGGATTGACATTCAAATTCAAACAACATCAAAATAAATCCCATAATTTTCTGGGCACTTCACAGTTTTCTGCCCATTTACACTGCACCTACAGTTTAATTTCAGGCTGACAGGAGAGCAGTTAGGATGCAGCATGCACTTCAATTGAAGGTTCATCTCATTTACCAAGTCTGAAAGGCCATCCATACATTATTTAGTGAATACATTAAAACCCTGACATTGCCTCTTCCTTGATCTTAATATCTGCATTTACAACCACTTTGACAACACATCAAATTGAATCTTGGTTAATGAAAGAGACATTCGGGACAACCGCTCTCTCATTTTTGCCATGAGGATCTGGTCTTGTGTGTTGAGCATACCATTAAAACCTTTTTTTTTTGCCTTTTCACAAAAAATGGCATTGGTGGAAGAGTGTCTACAGTCAGTGTACTGACCTGGAACATCTAGATTATCAAGGCTACTATTTCATAGTAATGTGGATAGTGGAGTTTTTTTCTTTTCAATTTTTTCACTTGACATTGAGGAATTACTAATGAAGAACATGAGCTTCAATTATGTTACTGACAATAACTGATTTAATTATTTGACAGAGTTAGGGATTCCCATCTCTAATGGCCTCTCAGAATGCCAAATAGATCCAATGTAAATTGATTAGATTACAGCTTTATAGATTTACTTTAGGAAATCTGCCTTCATTATGTCAAATCCATCTTGACATAATTACACTATTAGAAAGAAACCAGAAAAATGTGCTGACCTTGATCTGATTCTAGGTGTTTGAAGAGATCCTGCTCTTTTACCTCTCAGACTTACTATTACACATCATTTTTCCAATCCACAGATAAAAAGTAAGATCTTTTCTGAAGTATACAATCTGGTATTTGGACCCACTTCTAGGCACGCTGCTTCTTTAAGATTGACTGTTTTCCACTTCAGCTGACATACTCCCAAATAATGCTGGACAGTCTTGCCCAGAATTGTGTGTAATCTATTCGTAGCTGGTGTAGAAGGCAGACAGTGTAGCCAAAGGGTAAACGTTATATGGAGTCTGAGCTTGAGCTACACCTGGGACACACAGACAAAGCGCTCCAGTTACTGCTACAATGGCTTCTGTGAAACATTCTGTGACTATGCCATCACACTTAAATCTCAGTTATCACATAGCATGGAACCTGCAGAAACTACCACAAAAGGTATTTTTGTGATGCTTTCCTAAGCATATATAAACCCATTTATTTTCAGGGTGGATAGCTACTTTAGTACTCAAGAGATAAAGGATAGCGCCTTGTGAGGGTCATGTGAATCTACTCATGATTCAATCTGCAAAATTCAGATTCTACAACTTCACAGTTTAAGGTTCTGTAACTCTTGCAATGCTGTGATTTTGCTACAGTTACTTGCATTAAAACAGTCACCTGAAACCTGAAAATTTCAAATACGTGTATTGCAGGACAATTCTAGAGAAAACAAATTTATAAACCTTATAAACAAACACAAATTGCCAACACTATGGAGTGCTTTAGCACAGGTTCCCAGCTGTGATCACATATAAGAACAGCCGAGTGGGTTTTCCAGCTCTCATGAAAACACTCCTGGCTACTAGAAGAACAAGGCCCATCCCGGATTGGTGGGATGGAGGGAGAGCACATTAAAGGGGTTCTGTACTTACTGCAGCCATCCTCATCACTGTGGTCCCCGCAGTCATTGTCCCCATCACACTGCCACTGCGCTGGGATGCAGGTGCACTCTCCAAAGGCGCTAACCGCACACGTGAAGTGATTCCTCCCGCATGAACACTCTGTGCTGCCTGTTACACCTGCTGAAGAAGAACAAACCGTTACCCACATCGAGTGGAAGAGGGCCAGAGCAGTATGCCCCTACTCTCCACCCCTGCTCAAATAGGCATCACTCTGTTCCCACGTGTACCAAGATTTATGTTGTTTTTCTGAAAGGTGCATGCAAGTGCACCCCCCCCCCATTCACCAGCAATAAAATCTGTGTCCCGTGGCAACCCCCTTTCAAAGGTGGTGCATTCCTTTCCCTCCACTATGTCGCTACTTGTGCTGGCAGTGAGAAGTCAGTGCCAGGACTGTCATAAGAGACTATCAGGCATGGGGGGTGCATCCCTGGCAGGGGCTGAATAGGGAGGGGTCGGATCAAACAATTACAGGGGAGAGACAAACAAGTCCTTGCATATCCAGGGAATGCGGGAGGGGGTAAGATTATTAAAGATCCGCTTTCTAATTTACAGATGACCCCCCGGGGCAATGACAGCAGTCGGGCATTGGCCGCTCAAGTGAAAAATGGGGTTCAGCAACAGCACACTCAAAATTCCCCAGCTAGAGGCTCCTTGCCCCTCCACTCCCAATGGAAGAATAGGCCATGACAGGCAGAGTTAAGAGCAGATAGAGTGGTGCACAGGAGACAATTGCAGCAGTCATTTCTACATTTATTTTTTTGTAGTCTGCTTCAAGAATTACTGTCCTCCTTAACATGCCAACAGTCATATATGCCAGTGACACAGTGCAAGTGATACATTTTTTTCATTCACCCAATTCTGGTCCCCATTATTTGCATGAGATGAATACATTACACTGTCCAATAACATTTTTCTCATATGAAAGAACACTGGATAAGAAGGGAGAAAGATGGAACGTTTCTCAAGCTGCCACATGATTGAATGAATCAAAGCTCCTGTTGTATTAAAAGCACTTAAAATCCATCAGTCCAATTGCAGGAAACCAGAGTACAAGGTTAGATGGAAACCACAGCTTCACAGCTTCACAGATTCTGATCTTAGTCATTTCTGGGACCGTAAGGAACATGTTCTTGAAAAATAACCACTGCTAAGCCTGAGACAAAAAGCAGTGCATTACTCCCCCAATCCCATTTGAAAACATTAAGAGTCTTGTTTACAGCTCAGCTTGTCTTGGTATGGTAAGCAATAATGGAGAATGTCCATAGCAGGGAAGTTTCTGCACATATATAGGAACTGTTCTCATCACATTATGGAGCTGGCACACAGTTATAGACCCACTAAAATAACTGCAAACTAAATATATAGCTCTGAAAGGTTATGGCTAATTAAGAGCCCTTGTGACGCCTGTTTTAAGAGGGGCTTTTGTGTGCTTTATTTACCTAGTCCTCCCATTTCATATGCTGATCGGCCCTGCCGGCATTAAGAGGAATGGCTCCTCATTAGTCTTCACAACTTCACAATACCTTTACTTCTTTTTTCCCCATCAAGCCAAGCACTGTTATTTCTTGATTATATTGGAGAAAGTGTGTGTGTGTTCATGTGTGTGTATGTGTGTGTGTAAAAAGGAAGGAGACAGAGAAAGACAGAATGAGTGTAAGTGTGTGTGTATTTGTGTGTGCATGTGTTTGTGTGTGTACGCGTGAGTGAGTGAGTGTTCATGATTATTCACAATTCTACAAGGGTGTGAGTAAGTTGCAACTAGGACCAACACAAAATGACCACATCTTGATATTTAGTGGAGGACATAGTGTCTTTTACTGCAAGTGAAAAAGTGGCCAATTTTTGCCAATTAATCAGTGGCTCGGTTTGAGGGAGCAGCTGAAGAGATCCACGCAGGGTAGAGGCTGCCTGTGGTGAAAAGGCCTGGATTTCTGGACTCCACACAAAGGCATCACTCAACCCAGGAGGGCCTGGCTTCAAAAAGGAAAACCTCCAAAACACTCCAGCTTCACAAAATTAATGGCCCCTTTTTTCCACCCATTCGCACTTTTCTTCATTTGTGCGCACCCCCCATCCCCACCACCCCACTTTTCTCCCTTACCAATTGCGTCAAATATGACAAAGGATATGTTCTACTCTAAAGCATTCTCTCCTCTCTCCCTGCTGTGGTCTTCTCTATGACTGGACCCAGAAATGTCTTGGTTCTTCTTAGGAACTGGGCCAGTTCCTTTCATAGCACGATCCCTTTCCCTCAGGGTGGCTTTCTGGACATTTTATCCCCTCTATGGCCCTGCCTGGCGGTGTCCATTGCGGATTAGGAGGTAGTGGGAATATAAATAAAATACTTTTTTAGGGGGGAAAGCCCTGACTCAAAGAGCTAGACTCTATTACATGTATTTCTGAATCTGTTGCTTGCTCTGGACTGAGAAACCTGACCAGATTTGGTTTCCTTCTTGAAACCAAGGGCATGCATTAAAAACTGTTGCCAGAAGCGCTCTATCAAACTATGGGCCAGCCTTTCTTTTTTAAGTATACGAGGTTTGGCTGAAACAACTGTTCTATGTGCGGGTTTCTGCAACACAAAATTAGAGCCCTTTTCATAGATTACCATGCAGTTATGTCATATTGAGCCACATAAAAGTGTCCTGTATTTGTCATACAGGCATTAAAGAGTAGAGTTGATAAATGGAAAAGGAAAGTCAATTCATAATGACACACACTAAAGACACACCCAAAACTGCACTTCATGATATCAAATTGCAAAATAAAAGTAAGAAGTACTTTAGATTTTTCTTTTGAACTCTGAGAGACAACATGATCCATGTCTTAATGTGAAAATGGAACACTTTCAAGGCAGAGTTCATACTATTGCACAACTGAAAATTGGACAAGTTGGCATCTGGTATCCTGATTAAGTTTCAGAACCCACATTCTCTTTCCCCCAATGCCTTGTCACCAAAGCGTGGCAGTGCCACTTATTCAGAGCTATCCACCATGACAAGGACCCTGAGTGACAGCCCAGTAGAGATAACTTCTCACCTGGGTCCACATAACCCTGTCCCGGATACCACCATGCCTACTTATTACAATACCATTAGGCACAACCTCTCTCTCTTGCTTCTTATCTAATATTTCATCTTAGCTTTAGACTTCAGTAGACTTCGGTATGCACATCTACCTTTAATTCCTACTTTCCACGGGCATTTCATTGACAAATATTCACACAACAAAACATCACAAAAGAAAATAACCACCATGGGAGCACTGTCTTATTAGCTTCCTCTAACACTAGCAAGCACTCTTGAGACTGCAGGTGCTGTGTGTATGGTTGGTGAAGCTGTGGTCTTTAAATAGTAAGATGGGCTGAATGGTCCAGTGAGAAGACATGGGCAGCAAAGTAACAGGGACACCAGCGCTCACCTGTTCATTGCCAAGACAACTGCAGAGAGCCCATGAGAATATCAAAACACAGCAAATCAGATTTATTTCAGAAGCTGGAGGAGGGGACTCTTGGGGAGCCAAACTCAATTTGATGAGACAAAGACAACTGAATTCAGCAACATCTCCTGTGGCAGAGGTGAAAGAATTTTCTAGGGGATTAGTGGGATTTTGGGATTAAGCAAATTGACAGGATTGGTTCATGCAAGGACATGTAAGAGATATCAATAATGGCTAGCATGGAATCAAAAGTTTGTTTTCAGCACCAGAGTTAATACCTTTTAAATTTACTTCCTAGGTTGAGTAACCTGAAAATAAGATTAAAATCAATCTCCATCGATATGCTCCAAACACAATACTGGTTTGCTTTTGTTCCAGTACAATATATGTGTAGGGGGAATTTTATTAGTGCTACACACATTGTTTAGTGGTCACCCAAATTAAAAAAAAGACCTCCATGAGCCAAGAAAATGGCACAGCTAGTAAACCCAGTCCCAGTAATGATGTTGGAGTGAACTGCCAGGATGTCTGCCCAGTGTGTTGCCTTTTGGAAAGATGCATACTGGGACTTTTGGAAGGTAGAGACCACCCCCATTGCCACGGTCAGGGCTCGGGAAGCTGTGGCTATAAAAGGCTCCATTAGCCAACGGAGGTACAGTGCGGTCCTCTTGTCTGAAAGATGACTAATGAAAGCATCTGATGAACCACTGCCACTTACATCTAAAAAAGAGAAATCAGTAGTCACATTTCAAAAACAGACATTATTTACACATAAAAAAAACCTTGAGGAAGAAGCAAAATGGCTTGTGAGTAATTTTTTTGTATAAAAATCAATGTAAACCAAGAAAGAAACCATGACCAAGACAGAGTCCTATATCATGTGAGAGGTGAGGTGGGCCTGCCGGTGCTGCACAAAGCCTGTATGACACTAAAGGTTCCAGCTATGTATGCTGTGAGGACCTCCAGGACCTAATTCACGCAGCTTCTCTGTGCTTCCCTGCTGACTCGTGGCTGCACCTATGTTTGGAACGCTGGAAGGCAGACCATTGATTTGAGCAGACCTCCCAAGAGACAACCTGGAAGGTCTAGTGCTTGTGTGCTTTTTTGACTCACTAAGAAAACAAAACCTTGTCTGAGTTTAGAATGGTAGAGGAAACCACTTTCAGAGAGCCAAAGGAAAATGGCTTCATGTCAATGACTGCTCAGCTCAGGCTGTGAGCACAGCATTCAGGAGCGATGCAAAGGATGTTTGATAAAAAGAATGCCCCCCCCCCATCTCCCCCATAAATGTGTTCTTTAATTGCTAGACAGCTCTGACTGGGCATGTAAACATTGTCTTAATAAACAAAAGACTTCTGGTAGGAATTAAAATTTTGTTTTGTTGACTTTGTTTTCAGAAAAACATGCTACATTTAGGAACGCTGTACAGAAACAAAACACAACAGCCCCCCAATGGGCTCTGCCTAGCATTGTATTTCTGTATCATCTCTCCATGCTGGAAGGGAAAACTTGATTTCATTTTTGTTGCCTTCTGAACTAATGAGATTCCAGCAAATCTTATGCATCCTAAAAATGTCTAGTCGTTACCATTTCAATGCCTTACATTCCAAAGAAGCCCAACAGAAGTTAGTCAAATCAGTTCACTGGCTGTAAATGGGCTGATTAACAAGGCTTGGTGCATATGTTTAAATAATCATATTTAGTAAGCTGAGAAGGCTTATATATCTAGATATTATTCTGTTGTTTCAAATAGAAAACAACCAAATAACTGGTCTGCCGTATTAAAAAAATCCAGAAACCTGAACAACTTTGAACAGAGTAATAATACATAATATCAACAGCTATTACAATTATGGGTCATTTCTGATGCTATAATTTGGTGTACATCATCCACTGATTCTTTGGCAAGGCACGCATCTTGTTGTCTTCCAGAAGCAATAAGAACACTAATTTATCAAGAGCTCAAACCAGACAGAGTGGATCGCAAAATCTAAATAAAGGTTCATTTGGAATCATTCAAAACCGAATAATGGTTATTGATTTAAAGAACAGAAAACAGCAGACGAGTGCCTTGGTGTTAGGGTTGCTTCTTTAATCCTGCTCTGCTTTGCGTCCAGTGAAACATCAACACATTTCCCAGCACTGCACCCTCATTCTCCACAAACCACTAGCACTAGCATATGGAACTAGTCAGCCCCACCTACTTGGGAAGCATGATCACTGTGGTTTCAGTTGCTCCCCTCAACTGAATGGGCAACAGCAGTTTCTGATGAAAATGCCAATACTTCATCATTTTCAGGCTTCACAGTCTTGTTCCCCCTATTAATTACCAATTTGTGTTTTCCAGTCATGTTTGTCCAAGATCTGACTGGAGCTCTTCTGACCCATAGAGCACATGTTGTGCACAGCTGAGAGGGAGTCTCTTAAAAGGGCCCTTTTCAGTATGCACTGATATACACTATATGGACAAAAGTATTTGGCCACACCTGTTTTTCAGGATTTGGGCTAAGCCCCTTATCTCCAGTGAAAGGCAATCTTAATGCTTCAGCATACCAAGACATTTTGGACAATAGTATGCTTCCAACTTTGTGGCAACAGTTTGGGGAAGGCCCTTTTCTATTCCAACATGACTGTGCCCCAGTGCACACGGCAAGGACTATAAAGACATGGTTTGATGAGTTTGGTGTGGAAGAACTTGACTGGCCCACACAGAGCCCTGACCTCAACCCCATCGAGCACCTTTGGGATGAACTGGAACGGAGATTGCGAGCCAGGCCTTCTCGTCCAACATCAGTGGCTGACCTCATAAATGCTCTACAGAATGAATGGGCACAAATTCCCACAGAAACACTCCAAAATCTTGTGAAAAGCCTTCCAAGAAGAGTGGAAGCTGTTATAGCTGCAAATGGGGGACCAACTCCATATTAAAGTATATGTATTTGAATACAATGTCATTAGAATGTAATGGTCAGGTGTCAGAATACTTTTGTCTATATAGTGTATATTTTTTAAAATGAATGGTGCAATGGTAGGTAATATTAACTGCTTTGTCCACTGTCATATAAATACAAGTACTGAAAAGAAAAAATAGAAAGTCCTGCAGCAGAATCAGAGAAACACATGCATGGACATCCATTGATATCCCACATTCCTAATGTTAGAATATGTGGAATAGTGTGCCGCTTGAGGTCCATGTAAAGTCATTTTAACAAAATTCCATTGTTCCACACAATTCTGCCCTAGAAAGACCTTTGCAATAAGAGTGCCGATTTACACCATCATTTCAGTGAACATATTTCAAACTCCAATACTCATCTTCGTGAACTTCTCTGTCAGGATGCAAAAGGATTCACAAAGTCATTACTTGGTAGTAGGGAATAAATCAGCAAACAAAGTGACAGACGACAAACTAAACTGGGGCACTGTCCGGGAGGGAGAAAGTCATATAGCAACAATAGGCATGGTGTGGAAAAAACATAACTGATTCTTACGTAACACAAGTTTTTTCTTCTAAACCGATGAAAATTACCTGTTGGTGTGGAATCTCTTTACGAGTCTGGTCCTGCACAACAATCTGCAGGTAGACATGCGCTTCAAACTTCTATTGTCATTTAATTATTTTTCAAAGGAAATTTTCATATAGTGTACTTATGAGCACATATTTACAATGCACATGTTCCTGGTGGTCATGGCCATTTGTCACAAAGTATAAACACATTCTCTTTCCTGATGGTCTCAGTCATCTCAAGTAACACAGAACCTAGGGCCTCAATGGTTCCCCTCTTACCCCCTGATGAGTCCTGCTAGGTACTGTCAGCAGACAAGTTGGGGCTTGGTGTAATGACAGTTCTGATGGTACCGCTGTTCTCACCTCCTCATCTCCAGACTTTATTAAAGTAGGTAATCTGATTGCGGAGCACATTCAATCATGGTCTTAAGAACTGAGGGTGACAGGTGAGTAGAGCAGGTATGGCACAGTGTTGTCATGGTGGACTGACACACACAGAATTACAGCCTTATCAGTGCAAGGCTAGCTATCCATCATGCTGACTCATTTAGCCACAGCAATTAAACGGTGCTGCTATGGACAGAGGTTACGAAAATCCAAGACGTAATTCTTGTCAACAATTCTGACCGCACCTTGGAGGCTAGCCAACCTTGCCATTAGGAGTTTAGATCAGACCAGGTCTGAAGGTGCCTTTATTAGCTGACAGTCTCTTGGGGGAATCCAACACACAAAAACCTGCAAAAACGTACAACTGCCGTTCTTTATTACATTAGACTCAGAATTTAATTGCAATAACTGCAGCCATTCACCGTTGGGGGATGGGGGGGTGGGGTGGTTGATTGGCAATGAGGTGAAAGGACATTACTTCATAAGTTTACTTCAGAAATCCCAACTGTGTAATTAATATACAGTACCCTCCTGAATCTCATTCAAAGATAACATGTGGGCTCTGTCCTGAAGGGCTGGATTGAGAAACCTCAATCAAGATGTATATCTATGCAATGTGTAGCCACACACATGCTGCCCAGGCCAAGCCCTGCCAAAGCAACTCCTCACCACATTCTGACATCATTGACAGGCTGGCAAAAGATGGGCAGCAGCTGAGTGGGTACAATCACACACAAGATCAGAGCTGCAGGGCCTGTGTGCCCTCTCTCCTTCAGATAATATGACAATCATAAAGTGAAAGACATGCAGCTAAGTTTAATTGCCAATGTATGTGGAAAGGGGGGTGGTGGTGTGGGAGAGGGGGGCCATGTCTGTCATTCATAATACATTTTCCATGAATGTCAGCCATTTTAAATGACATTGGCTCTTTTACTCTGTACTTTTGTGGTTTTGAAGTCATTTTGGAAGAGGGGGAGGGGAAACTGGTGGTCGCAGAGAGAAAAAATAAGTGGAGTTCTGACCCTAATGGTCAGATGAGATTGTACTGGGGTCTTTGTTTAAGATTTTTCTGGACTGCACTTGAACCCAGTTGAAATGGGAGCTCAGCATAAAAATGTTCCATTCCAAAAAAGCATCTGACTGCTTTCAACATTAATATCAAAGCTTACATTGTGACTGGTTGTGGGTCAGGATGAAGTGAATCTCATTCATTTCTTTGAGAGTGAGGTTGCCAAGTTCTTGTGTACAGGAAGACAAGGAGGGAGGAGACAGAGAGAAGAGCTCAGTCAGTGTTAATGAAGCAATTAAAGAAAACATGTCGAGATGAGGAAGCTCTCTACAATATGACCCAGCCTGCCATAGAGGGTTCGCCCTTAAACCAAGGAACCCCGCAATTGACCCCCTCCACTAGGGCTGGGTGATATAGCCATCGCAATATATTGAATAGCTATTTTTAGCTCAATAACAGCTGTCCCCAGTATGTGGCTTTAGGTTTTTCCCGTATTTTTCCCATTAGTCATACCTGATGCAGAAGTACACCTCCAGTTTTCCGAGGCCATGTGAAATATTTCCGGGGAAAAAACGCCACTTGTATCTATTCAATGTTGACATCACAGCAGCAGCACTATGCTGCTTCCATGTGGTGGATAGAAATACATGGCTACAAAGATAAAAAGTGAAAACTAGGGCTGACAAGTGATTTAAAAAATTAATCTAATTAATTACATGCTTTGTGATTAATTGATCTAAATTAATCGCATATGTCAATATTTGAAGTATGGGGTCAAGGGGCATCACAGAGTGTGGTTAATCTGCGTTAATTTTTTTGACGTGTTATTTTTTCTATGTGTTTTTCAAAGCTAATATCTAAGTTAACCAACATATAGATACATGTGATATGTTTCTGCCCCGGAAGCATTTCACTGAACTTTGGAGGTGTGCTCATGCATCAGGTATGACTAACGAGAAAAAAATATGGCAAAAAACGCCACATACCGGGGATAGCTGTTATTGCACTAAAAATAGCTTTCGATAAATTGCGACGGATATACTGACCAGCCCTACCCTCCACACACAGAAAAAAAATCACTGCCCACCAGATTTATACTGACAGTCCAAATATAAACACAATCCTGTCATAATCATTCATTATCAAAATCAACAGCACTGCTGGTTGGTGTAAAAATGTCATTTGTGGAGTCAACATGTTTGGCTTTTTCCACTTTTTTTCCCACGGCTTTTGTACTACTGTATAGCAGAATACAAGGAACGATTATTGTTCTGACCACACTGCTGAAATGAAGCTTTATACTAACCACATATTGAACCATGGTGAACAGTTTTTTTGAAGCCTGATAGTCCAGTGCATAAATAAACACTATGAAACACCAAGAGGATACAAATGCCTCAAGTGAAGATTTCATATGCTTCAGCTCTACGCACATGTGGAGTTCCACCAATATCTAAGTGGCTGTGAAACAGGAAGCACGTGTATGGGAAACAGTGCGGCAGAGCGCAATTCGGTGTGAAAGGGTCAGGTTCAGGAGCCGGTGAACTTGTGACCTGCTCAGAGGCGGAATGTGGTGCTGGCCCCACCTCATCTGACAGCAGACCCTACTCCAACTACTACCTGAAACATGGTCAAGGCCCACCATCTCTGTAGTGAGGCATTTCAGTTAGTCACCCAGTACCTGAACTGATCTACATTAAAAACTCATTAACATGGTTGAAAATGGAGATTTTGAGGGGATGTGTTCATCAACCAAATGAAGTCCAACTTGGAACAGATTTCCATATTTCCTCCAAACATCCAGGTAGAAAAGCATTTATTTCATTGCAAAAAACCTTGGGAAGAGTGCCTTGGAGGCAACAACATACACAGCAGACAAGGGCATTCTCTGCCTGGAAAAGTACTCCTGTGAAGACCAAGACAAATGTCCTTCCAGTGAAAAGTGTGACCAGGGGTAACATGCTAACTGCTACTACATGTAACTTCCCCATCTAAGTCCAGAGTATGCTGGCACCCATCATGCATTGCCTTAGGCTGGGGGAAGCATGGAGGGTAGCAACACGCAGTGCTCATGCCTTCTTATCACACATGACCATTGTAATCAATTGACATGGGAACGGTGGCTACATGCATCACATCTTGCCACAATCAATCCTGCAATCTATAGCAGACATTAAATATTGGAACTGAAGACTCCAGCAGTGTCTCAAAGTTATTTACTTCATCTATCTTCTCCTGCTGCACCTTGAAACCAGGCCAAGTTCCAGGCTATGTTAATGGTTATGGTGCTCTTGTAATTCCTCAACTTTCTGTGTTGTGTTTCACAAGGACTACCAGGACAGAATTATATAGACACCTTTTACACCGGCCTGGAAACCAAGAATTTCCAAGTCTTTTTCAGTGTAAATGGGGATCTCAAGATTCATTATTTATGTACAACACACTCCTTGCTGGGTGTAAATGCACTAACAATTCCTGTCATGAGGGACATCAGAAAAGCTACCCTGTGTAAGCATTCCCTCCTACTTCCCCAACAAATTCCAGTCTCGGAATCTCTCTTGATCTCTAATAATCATGTAGTCTAAACTAAGACTTCTCAAACCGGAGACACAGAAAATAAGATAAAAAACATGTCTGAACAGGGTGTTTTGAAAAATATTCAGGCTACAGTGTTTTTCTTAGTCATACAAGTGAACATTTTATGATGTGTAATTATGCAATAAAAATATCAACATCAACTGTCCCCATTTCAGAGTCTTGTATGTCACTCCAGCATTTTATTTTGAAGGCAGTTGTCTAATAAAAGTGTTCGATAAGCCATGAGAGAACAAGAATTTAATACAACCTAGCTAACCATCATTCTAGAAAAGCAAGCTTGCTGGCAAGTGTGAGAATAATTTGTTAAAATGCATAACATTAAACAAGGAAAGAAAAGGTATGATGAGGAAAAGGGAGTTGGATCAACAGATGGGACCTTCAACTGTGCCCCAAAAAGGGAAAAACTGCATATATGTGTCCTCCCTAAAATGACTTACAGGAACTGTGTGGTAACATTACCTCAAATGTCTTCAGACATTGTTTATCCTTTAGCAAACTGTCATTTAAGAGATGCATGCAGCTGATCAGCAGCATCTTTTCTGATCATTTTGCAAATTTTGACATGCAAACCCAGGATTGGGGTGATCCTCTGTAAATGGGGGGAACCCAGGAAAATGGACCATAGTGCAGAACAAACAGGGATTCAAATCTTGGGTTAAAGCTGGGTTTCTGTGTAAGAGTGGCTGTAGTGAATGCAGTAGCTGGCTTGCATGCAGAGCTGGAAATCCAAATGTGTTAGGGACATTAAAGCAGCACTCCATACACCACCAACAGACACCCTGCCCAGAGTGCAAGGCTCCCTATTCCTCTACTACAGACAAGCCAACACACAGACACATAGCTGGCCCTTCTGCCAAACAGAAAGTAGGCATGCAGTTTCCACTAACGGGCTTAGGCACAAAGTGCAGTACTCCTCTAGCAATATCCATTAATCTGCCGTAACATTCTGACACAGCGGTGGCCTAGAATAACCTTAGCTGTTGTACTTCAACAAGCATAGTCCTTTATTAAGCCAGCAACAAAATGCATGATGGGAGCATGCAAAATTAATGACCTGCCTTGTGCACAGGGAGTAAATAAAGATACTGTATGTGCTCTTCTTTTCAAGGATCTTCTAAACTGCCCTTTAAAATATACATTTGAAAAGTACTTTCCTATCAAAAATCTGAAAACATTCCATCTGAAACAATTCTAAGTCAGCCCAGAACATAATGCTCAACCTGATATTTTTGCCTTTTGACATAACGTGCTTGTTGGATGAATGACCAACACATTTAAAAAATAACATTTAAACATAACAAGTATAAAAAGGCCAAATGTTTTCTGTGCAAGTTTTTAAAATTTTCGCTGGTAGATGAGCTAGGAATCTTGACACTGCAGTTTTCCCATCAAACGTCAGATGTAAAAACTGAGACAGATGCATTCTAATGAAAGATACATTCATCAAGGGATCAATATGAAAGTAATGTATTCTTCCTCTTCAGCACTAAATAGACTCCACTGAAACCTTCAGCCCTGGCAGCTTTCTGGTTCATGAAGAATGGTAGAATCACATCTCTGTTATCAAGACTTTCTGTCTGGACATTAAGTTCACTGTGACCCATAACCTGTTATACCAACAGAGACTGAGCTAACCAGAAGCATCACCAAGTGACCAAGTAGAGGGCATATCCTGGTGGCTGCAAAAAGTACAGAAAAATATAATCAGTAACTCCTCTGAAGTTATCATACAGTGAGTGACTAAGATTGTGTTGAACTACATACATTGTGATAAACAAAAACAAGCTCATTTATCATTAAAGGTGTCACATCTAACATTATAGCAATCACCCTGTATTCAACTGTTCACACCCATTAAACATCTTCCTCAACAAAATAGTAACACATCATCTGCTTAGTGTCTGATAAAGTCCACTGAACCTAATAAAATGGTATTGCCAAGATGAGGATCATTTGCAGCCCAGTGCATTTATCCCCAGATTTCATTTACACCATTTGGAGCAGATCATGTATGAGAGAATGAATGCATATTTAATAATAATTAACAAACTCAAATGCCATCTCCAGGCTCTATTACAGTAGAAAAATTGCTCTTTTAAAAAGATAGTAAGAGGAAAACTAACCTTCCTTATACTAAGCATCCAAAGAGAAATCTGTAGGCCTCACTGCTAGGCCACTTTCACATATATTTTGGAAAAGTTCGTTTCCGTCAAATTACTTTGCAAATATAAATTGCAACTCATCTGTGTTTAATAGTCTGTTGGCATCGTTGGCATGACAGCCCCAGGAGATTTTCATAGTTATAATAGCGCAATGACACAGAAAAATGGTGCTGGACAGGTTTATTGATACAGCAGACATGATGCCAACTCCTAAGCAGGGCACACACCAGCAGAGTTGACCCATGACAGGCAACATGAGTTTACATGGATCACAATGGAGGGATTACTTAATCCGAGCTAGATGTCATCATCTTTGCTGGTCCATAATTTGTATGGAGCAGGCTTTAAGGCAGAGCTCAAAGATGTTAAGCTGAGTTACTTCTAGATGTGGGGTTAGTGCTAGCGGGAAGCCAAGAGAAACAACACAGTCCTGCAATGCCTTGCATCCCCTGTGTGTAGAGACAGGGAAAGGAATCAGTTGGACCAGCAACAATGATGATCTGAAAATCATGCAGCAACCATAAACTAATGCTTGGAAGATTGGCTGATGTCTTCTGAAAAAAATCCAAACCTCTGGGGTGTTGTGAAACAGGGTTTACATCTCCCATTCTTGTGTCTAATCTACTAATTGACAAGCATGCAGCATATCTATCAATTATCAGTCTTTTAAACTGCTGAACTAATAAGTCACTTTATTACAGGACTTGACAGGGAGTCCTCTGTTCCCGCCTCCCAGTCTGAAAGGCTTGTCTTGTTGAAGAGAGGTCAGTGGAATCGCCTTCCACGTGGTCAGCCTGACAAAGACACGTTTGTTATTATTGAACTTCTCTTTCCTTGTGCTGGTGAGTAGGAAGGCACCATTCAGGAAGTGAAAGCCTAAGATACTGGGGGGAGAAGCAGTAGCAGGCTGGCACATTGAAAAATCATGACCCATTTTGACAGGTCTTATTTGCCCTCGAAAGCTCTTAAGTGGTCCAAATGAGCTTGCGCTGGTGATCAGGTAAAGAAAAAAAGTGTTTCTTTAATATCATTCTATTCAAACCCACTAACATCTCACGCTTGCATGTCAGAGAAGTATCTGCCAAACTCTGTGGGGTTTCTGTGATTACGCTGAAGAAAACACCTTTAGGACAACATATACAGCTTTTCAGCACTTGAAAGTGACATAAAGCCAATACTTGACTTTTAAGTATGCTTTTGGGAGATGTATTATGGGGGCTTTCTATTAACAAAATCAATAGGGGAATGAAAGCAAGCTCACAGGGCAAGAAAGTGACAAAGTTGAGCACTGTTAATTGACAGCTCAAGGCAATCATTTAAAACTCAATGGTTAAACTGTCGTTCAGTTGTAGTTTTTTTTTTAAAAGACAGGACCCTCCATTCACTCCAGTTTATGTGTATGGCCGAATCTTATTGACCAGCTGCAAGACCCTCTTCCTTGGCTGCTCAGCAGGATGCCTGAAAATGGCGTGTGAACACTTCTGTCTCCTCCAGCTCAATGGAAAAGATGAACAATAGTCCCTGCCAGGCGGGTACCCGAAACAATTCATCGTTCCATACACATACTTTCTTTTTCCCCCCAACCACCACCACCACCACCACCAGCACCACAACATCCCTGCTCTCTCACTCTCACTTTGGCAAAAGCAACACAACAAACAAAATAAAATGAAGTGAAGGAAACAACAGAAAAAGAAATGCCACACATTTTTGAAGGTTCTCAGGCCCTGCCTGACCTCCCCATTGCCCAAATCATCAAAAGGTGATTGAATCCCCTGGTTTTCTTTCTCCCCATTCTGAATTGCATGCTGTAGCTCCACCAACCTGGAGTGTTGATGAGAACAGACCTGAAAGCAACTGATGCTCAGAAAAGACTGCAAAATCTCTGACATACGATATCATATTTCATTCATGATCATGTGCTGTTCCAAAATGATTATTCTTGCAGTGAAGTAACTAGTGTTAAGTGTGGCTGTAACATGCTTGCCAGTTAGTTACAATGGATCACTTCAAATGCAGGACATAAACCATTCTGATGGAATGCTGAATGTGTAGCTAATCAGTGGCCTTCCAAGCACAGCCGAACCATCATAATAACACACAGGCTACGAAAAACTACAAACCACCGTTACTCAGAAGCCAAGTATCTACTTCATATCATCACTGTGGGTATGAATTACTGTCAGAAGTACATGTCAGAAGTATTGCTCTTTAGTAGATTTTGTACATAAATGATTAAAAACCTTCAGAATTCATTACTCTCAATGCTTTAAAGGGAACTGTTCTCCCTTTGACAGCTGTTTCCTACAGGGGCATTGAGCATTCTAAACGCACCTCCACACTGAAGCAGGCGCAACAAAAAGCATAGAAAAACACTCCCCACAGTTCCCACAGTATTTCACCTGTCAAACACTTACAAAAAAATCTCCAACTTCAGTGGTGCTGACTGGGTTTACCTCCTGCTAGGCCAGGACCAATAGAGACATTGTTACCCTCTTTATAAGGACACAGTATATCTTTTTTTTTTTCATTTCAGTCCACATAGGGAACCCTGAGCAAGCAAACAATTCTTAAATATGCCATGAGGAACACATTCAGAGTTTTGTGGAACAGACCGGTTCTCGTGGGGGAGAAGAGACTAACTGTGTAACCATGAGCACAGATTCACAGATATAAAACAGTGCATTTGAGATCATTTGTAAAATTGCTAATAATAATTTAATGTGAGATTGATATTGAAGGCACACAGTCATTTACAGTAAAATATTTCCTAAAGAACAATATAACTTCTGAAGCCAACAGTTTAATGTATATTTCTATTTAATCAGACATGGCTTTTACAGCATCTCTGTGAAGGGAAGGTGCAGGATACATGGAACTCTTGGCATGCCGAATCTTCTCAGATGTACTGTGCAATCAATAACAACAAACAAGAACACAGAAAGCAAGCTGTGTACATATCACAAGAAACAAAATGATTGCACTTTAGTATGAAAACCATTTTTGTTTGAAAACACCATAATTATGCTGCCACTAGCTCGCCCTGTGCTGAACAACCACTATACAGATACACAGATAAAGGTAGATGGATACAGACAGAGGTCCTGTAGTGTAATTATTTGGTCTTGGCAATTCCCTGACTGAGATACCACCCCAAGTGGGTCCTATTGGATAACTTCAGTACTTTCCAGAG
Organism: Megalops cyprinoides; assembly: GCF_013368585.1. Taxonomy (NCBI): domain Eukaryota; kingdom Metazoa; phylum Chordata; class Actinopteri; order Elopiformes; family Megalopidae; genus Megalops; species Megalops cyprinoides. The sequence goes on along the minus strand of NC_050590.1, from coordinate 25,664,437 downwards.
TAAAAGTATTAATATCATTTTGTAACTATGTATAGTACTGTATTTCCCCCAAGCCTTTTTCCACACTTGATGCTTCAACATTTTATTGCTTCCTGCAGGATTTGGCTGCTCTGTACAGATATGAACAACACTCACATTAGCAAAGAATTTATGCTCTCAGAGGATACTCATTAAGAGAAAGAGTGGTGTGGCCTTACTGAAACTAATTACAGACTATCATAACTGCAGGCTCAAGTACATAATAAATGCAGGTATCCTATTTCAAAGCTTATATCAAACTAATACATTTAAGCAATTCAGTTTAAATTCATGCTTCACATGCTGCCAAGATACTTATTGGTGATATTAGGTGTAAAAACAGAACAGTGTTATATTCAGTACAATCCTACATTTATTAACAAGGAGAAGACAAATTTATAGATAACTGATCCTGATGCCCTTATTCCCTATCGGAAAAACAGTTTTATGATGGTTATTTTGGGCTGAGTTTGGTTCTTTATATTGACATTTTGGAATGAACATTTCTCATGTTAACTTCAGTTAACTTATTCTAATTTATAATCAATTGCAAATGTTTGTGGGAACTAAACTGCAATCTGAGATGGATATTGGCCTATACAGAGGAACAGAACTGAAACGGTTATCAGCTTCACCATTTCCCTGAAATCTCCCTCCTTGTAATTAGCAAATGCTATCAAATCCTATGTTATTAGCACTTCTGTGTCAAAACAGTGGTGGGTTTTTTGTTAAGTTTTACTGATTTTGCACTTCCATAACAACCAGACCTCTCATCTATCAACAGATAAAAAATGGAACTTTACACAGTTAATTTGGCTGGATATAACTTTCAAAATGATATCATCAATCAAGCCAGCCTCATTTCAGAGGAGGTATACAGCTCAGCATAGAGGCTGAACCCATCCAGTATTCATTACACTCACAAGAGGAGACTGCCAATGTCAAGGACAGTCTTAGATGAGTTTTTAAAAAGTTCACACTGTTACAAGAGCCACAAGACAAGGGTTGTCAAAACAAATTGCAAAAGAGGTACATAATCAGCCTCTCCTAACTCAATTTTCAGCTACCACAAGGCTCAATTTCATAATTTACAAGAGCTCAGGAAAGGATTATGCTTTGAGAGGACTAAATTAAAATCATTTTTCAACATATTATCATTGACAGTGCATCATTAACACATCGCTGATTTAAGCATCTTATTATAGTTACATCATTCACTCTGGAATATTTCAACAATGACGATGAATATCTACACTCTGCATCCAACAAATTGAATGCCATTGCAAGGTGTCATATTTCAAACTGTTTATGAAAAGGGATTTTGTTCTATTTCATGCTCCTTGATATCCCACTCTAATAACCAGGCAAATTGGAAATCTCTTACTTTACTTACTTACTCTTTATTTTTGTGTGCTACCAGGGTAGTACTCCTACAAAGGTCAGGTTTACATTTACATATGTCCATTTGTATGATGTTGTGAAAGCCCTGATCGACCCATGAGAAAACAGATATGAGTCTCTGTTTTCCTGTTGCAGCCCTCAGCTAAGTGTCGAATGATGATAGAGGTTGTGCTGAGAATGCAGGTTTAAATGATTCAGCTCAACAACTTGAACATCTGGCTTGCTTGAATGTGTGAAATATCTTTCAGAATCAGGTCAAGGAGAAGTAAACCCTTCTTTCAGTGTAGTCATGTCAATTCATACTAGGGCTGGGCGATTAGTCGAATTTTATTTTCAATTACGATTTTGGCTTCCAGCAATTATGAAAACAAGATAATCGAGATAAAACATTTATTGTGCCGCATTCCATTTCGCAATGATGCTCCCGTTTTGTCTTGTGTTATAAATCCAGCACACCCCTTTCCTTTACAGCGGTGCGCTTTAACCCCTCCCTAAAAGCCCAAACTCACTCTCAGCCAGGCTGTGACATGTTTAGCTCAGCTCGAGCCAATATGACGGAAAGAGAGCCTTTGGTCAACAAGAAAGGTAAAAGCAATTCAGCTGTTTGGAAACACTTTGGTTTCAAGGAGTCTGACAAGGAACAACAACAAATACTGTGCAAGATTTGTTACACGGTGGTGTCTGCACCACAAGGCAATATGACCAATTTGTTTAAACATCTGAAATTCAATCACAAAGTGGTCTATGACCAAACAATAAAGGAGCAAAAAAACAAAGAAAGTAAAACCCCTTCAACTTCTTCCACCACAACACAGTCATCAATTAAGGACACTCCACCTACCCATCCAGATCCCAAAGACAAAGAAATAACACATGCCATCACATTCTTCCTAGCAAAAGACATGTGCCCAATTAGCACTGTTAGCAACCAGGAATTCAAGAAACTGGTAAACACTTTAGACAAGCGTTACGCAATGCCATCGCGTCATCATTTCACCAGAGTTACACTGCCTGCCCTTTATAATAAATGCCGTGAGGAAGTTACAAATTATGTGTCTACAGCCAAATATTTTGCCACCTCAACAAACATATGGTCCAGCTGCACCATGGAGTCTTACATCAGTCTTACAATTCATTACATCAATGCCAATTTCAACTTGAAGATGTAGTGTCTCCAAACGGCGGTTTTTCCTGAAGACCACACGGGGCAAAACATCGCCCATGGACTGAGGGAAGTGATGGCTGCATGGGGCTGCAAGCTCTGCAAGCTCATCTACATCACTATGGACAAAGCCTCAAACATAAAGCTGGCGGCTGACGTCAATGGATGGATGAGGCCACAGTGCTTTGGGCATAGACTCTACTTAGTTGAGTAGGATTCCTTCCTCCTGATTGTGTGTAATATGTGATTTTAACAACAACAGCAACAACAATAATAAGAATAATACGTAATTAACATGTCATGTGAGCTACTCTGTGATCTCTCTCTCTCTCTCTCACACACACACACACACACACACACACCAAATGCTAAATTATGCTTTGATGAAGGTTATGATGATAATCATGATACTAAATATTTACATATTTGTTGTCATCTTAGAGAAAGCAATGAAGGATCCCAGGATCAACCGTGAAATGGGGCTCTGCAGGAAGATGGTCAGCAGCTTCTCCCACAGTTGGAGAAAAAAAGAGGGAGCTCGCAGAAGCACAGAAGAAGCTGAATCTGCCTGAACACTTGCTAAAGACAGAATGTCCAACCAGACGGCCATGATCGACAGGGTCCTCGAGCAGCAGAAGGCCATTGCCCAGGTCCTTTCAAATGACCGAAAGATCAGACATCTCACCCCCTCTGGAGAGGAGGACCCACTGGAGTGGAGGAGGGAATCCCGGAAACTCTACTCACGGCCCTCCAACCTGGCAAGGAAGTATCTGTGCATCCCAGCCACAAGTTCCTCTTCAGAGAGGATCTTCAGCACAGGTAGAAATATTGTCACCTGCCTGCGCTCATCTCTGAAACCAGACCATGTGAACAGGCTGGTGTTTCTGGCTAAAAACCTTTAAGAGATTACATTACCAAAATCGAGCAGCCCTACCAGCATTTGCCATGTTGGCCTAAATCATTTTTATTTAGTCTTAAGTTGTAGTTGAACATTTATTTTCCGTTCTTCTTCGTACTTCTGGACCATGACGGTGGACCAGCCTTTACTTTTCCTTGAACTGAATTAATGACTGGAATATGTTGAATATAGTTAATCAAAATGTTGAATATATGTTTAGGAGTTTTCAGTAGGTTGTAGCAGTGCACTACAATATATTTGATCTAATTTATTTGTATTTATTATTTTTATATACTGAATATATGTTTAGTAGTTTTCAGTAGGTTGTGGAAGTGCACTTTACAACATAGTTGATCTTATTTATTTTGATCTAATTTATTTTTATTATTTTATTATTATTTCTAATTTAATTTATTATTTTTTTATTATTTATATATATATATATATATATATATATATATATATATATATATATATATATATATATATATATATATATATATATATATTCTCTCCAGTTTCCCAGTAGAGACACAGTTGTGATACAGTGAAGAAACCTTCAAATGAAGTCAACAACTATACTGGCATTGCAATGCCATGCATTCATAATTTAGAATTAGAACTATAGGTAAAATAAAATAAATCTATATCCAGTCTCAAAGTTCAATATTTCCAGTTCTTTTACCATACCTAAGAATCATTCATAATTTTATGACAATGAAAGAGTTCTATTTTTTAAATCATTACTGTATTTGAACAACACATAACGGATTTCCTGCAGTCACAAATGAATCAATCTTTTGCTTCTGCTGCTGTGATTGATGCATCATGAATCACAAAGTTCTGTTCAACACAATCTTAAGAATTCAGCTTTCAAGGGAAAATGGATCTTGCTGCTGAAAAACCAAACAAAACCCTTTTGCTTAGAAAGTAAAGTACAAGGCCTGCTAGAGACTAGCAACGACCCACATGAAACAACAAGAGCCTGTCACTCCTTTCGCTCCTGGGCCTCACAGGCAAGATGTAGAGCACCACTGATGGAATATTCCATGCTTTGATTAAAGTGGGATCAGAAATGAACACTCCCCTCAGAGCACCAAACAGAAGGAGGGGGAGGATAAATCCTTTATAGATGAAAGGGAACCATTTTCATGACACTACGTTTAGAGAAATCTGTGACACTAAGACTGATGTGTCTTTTCTAGCATCACAGTTGAAGGGTTTGACTTAGGCACACATTACAGTAGGTATCTGCAAGAGAAACTGTGCTGACAATAAAATGACACATTAATTACCTTCAAAGTAATTAATTCAACTTCATTTTAACTGGTAAATTCAAACATTTTCCAAAATAGCTAAATGATTAATGCTTCATGATTACTCATATTATAATGAAGTCATCAAACCCATCAAAACTGATCACTGATCACTGCACAATGCTTGTTTTTTTAAATAATTTTACACAAATAATAATGACTTAGAGATTCAAATTAAATTACTGTAGCAACCAAGAGCTTTCTCACCTGCAGCATACCATATGACCACTATAAATCACAAGAAATAAAGAAAAAGATCTCTCAAAATACAACTTAATTATACTGGTTAAATGTTGCTATAGCTTGCAGTGTACATGCAACATAAAAATAACGTTATCTCATGAAGCTAATCCTTCATGTTAAATGCTTTTAACTCTATAACCATAAAGCAAGCTGAGTCACACTGCTTCGTGTTCAGCAAATGTTATTCTACAAGCTTAAGTGGAGAAAGAGGTTTAACTCTAAAGGTTGAGTGCAATAGCCAATGAAATCAAATGTGGCTGTAGTTCATTTAGTAAAAAGGTTTATTTACTTCTGCTTGGTTGGATGCCAGCTTCCCCAAGTCAAACTTTATCCAGAAGCTGCTTTGCTGTGCATCACCAGCTTCAAAAGGCCCTCATATTGCTAGTGGCAAACTCCTTACAGCACGCATCTGCTGATCACAAAAAAAGATATTGATATAAATAATTGATATAAATAATGTCAGGGAAAAAATACACAGCATGATGAATTGGAAACTTAAGCTGTAGAAGACAATTTGGCTTCAAATAACTCCTTTATAGCATGCTAATATATCTGCATAGTTATTGTTGATTGTTATTTATTCAATTATAAAAACTGCCACTGCACCAATTTTGAAATAGGCTGGCTATAAAATACAGATAAATAGCACACAGGGATTTTAGGCTACAAAAGACATTTGAAAGTAGGATGCAGCTTTTTTCTTTTGTTACCACAAAAGTGCATTATCACTCCTTTTTTGGTGATATGTGTTGTGCTTTGACATTATTGTCTGAAAATGACTGGCAATGTTAGCTCTGTGCTTGCAAGGGGTTAAAGGGATTTACCTAATGACATAGCTCTACAGGCTCTCCCTGTAGCATTTTTTTAAACACTGGTATAAATGTAACTTTGCTGAGAGATATGCCAAGAGAACTCTGGGTAAAAATGTCTTCCTTCACCCAAGTGATACTTAATGGTCTTTGATACTCATTCAACCAAACAGGGAGAATTTTGGGCGTCAGCTATAAACAAATGAGTCTCACTGCACAAGGAGGGAGTAATTCTAAATAAATAATTCCAACTAAAGTGAATGTATTGGTAATAAATTAACTGCAAAAATAAGTTTTTTCCCCGTAGGGTAATGTATAACTCATAGAGCAAGAACTGTCCCTTACTGTAAATAATCTGCTTCAGAAAGCAGCTGATAAGGCTGTGCTTGAATGGAGAAGCAGGCCCAGACTTGTGTGTGGCATAAAGGTTTAGTGACTCACCCACTGCCACATATCCCCTCTCTGCATTTACTTACAATCAGCTGCTTTCCTAACTACAGTCGTGGCCAACTGGGACAACTAATTACCCAAAAAATGACTGGACATATGAGAGGTGAGAAGTGACTACAGTAGAGTTGCAACCCTGAAACACATTTATATACAATTAAGACTTCATATTTTCCAAAAAAGTCAAAACAATACAAATGCTGCATTATCAAATTATGTGTAGTGAGAACAATGTGTAATATACTCAATAATAATGTGTTAATAAGAATCAATCTTAACAAGTGGGTGTGCTTCTTCCATGGTGAATGTCCTGCTTCACACAGACAACTGCTCCACACATTTTTATTTTATGTGTAAAATAAAAAAAATGGATAAAGTGAATTGTCTAAAAATACCAACCACGATCAAAGATTTCCAAAACTGGGTCAAAATCCATAAAAATATGCATGCAGATTCAAATGCATAAATATCAGACAAACATACACATACTCACACAATTGGAATCCACACATCTAAGCATGAGCATTACAGTATGTGTAACAGCAAGAGGTCAGGGACGTCTTCTGCAACAGGTCTATGAGATTATGATCCTGTTGGACACTGTCTACTGCTGCTGAAATATATTCCCAAATGGCCTTTCTAAGGAATTCCATAACTGGATTAGTGTTTCCCTAAAACAAAGAGTACATGCCACCTTAGACAGGACGACTACCAGATCTCCCCGGGTGTGGATTACAGGACCTCTACCTCATTTTTCTCCAGTGTGGTCCACCTGTGACAGCATGGAGTTGGTCACAGTTCGTGATGTAAACACCTCACACTGTCAGTCCTCTGGGACCCATGCACATTAGCACTGAAATCAGCAGGTCTCTGTTGGGAGAACATCCAGTGATCATCCTCCTTACAAACACATTTAGAGACACACGTACACAAAATACGTTCATGCATGCTAATACTCATTTGTGCATGCACACAGACATGTACCTGAACAGTGTGTGTACACACATTCCACTTATTTTCCTGCCAATTTCTGCATCTTCCACGGACCATGGTAGTAGGATTGAAGTAGGATTAAACCTTGAAGTCACTAATTTACTTCTCAGCAGAGGCCTTTTGTCTTCTTTTCAAACCTGCTACGAGTCCGAGGCAAACGTGTCTCCTAAACTTGAATTATTTATCTTTATACACTGCTTAAAGTTAATACTACAGTAGGACATTCAAAAGATTCAAACATAATAAATTAAAAGACTAATGTAGACATTCTGTAGTAATGATGAAATATACCCACATTAAACTACTGTAATTACAGAGCAAAGTTCAGATAAGTTAACTTTGAAATGAAAATGAAAGCATAAAAAATCTTTAGAAATAAATAATGGATCAAATTCAAAAATGACACACAATGCTTTCTGGGTTCAGGGAATACAAGTTATACAAAGTAAATATGGAGATGAAGCATTTTATAATTCTAAAACTTTCAAAGGCTGTTGCCAACATCTACCCAATCTATAAAGAGAATAGCATAGCCCACAAAGCATTAACACTACACTGGGGTCCAGCCTTCAGGCAGATATGAACAGTGCTCCTTGCTGTCCCTTTTGAACTATCCTTTTAATTTTCAGAAAACAATTTCCAAAAAATTAAAAAGGAAGCCTTTGCCTACAGTCAGCTTATCCTGTCCTGTACATACTGCTACTGGTTTGATTAATGAACTAGTCATCGCTTTATTGTGGTACAAATGGTGCTCATTTCTATCCCATTACATTTGCCCCATCCCAGCTTGAAGCCTGAATGGTCCAATTTGTTTGTTCCAGGGTACTTATGAGACAGGGGCAGGGGGTGGTGAAATGCATATAACAGCAAGCTGAGCCTGAAACAGACGTTCAATTCTTTAATGGCCTTCCCTCCTCCAACAGAGCCATATGACAATGAACTTGAGCATAAACAAGCTGTGGGGACACCACCTGAGTCCTCTCTGCATACCACTCTCCAAAAGGTCTTCCTACCTCAGCCTGGCACTACATCAAAACAACGAAGCAGCAGAAAATCACTTATTATGTTACAAAAAAGATAATAATTTTCAAACATAGTTGGATTTTTTGTTGTTTGGCCTTTCCCATTAGTCTGTAGTTTTCAATTTTGAGAGGATGATCCTTTGAATTACAAGCAATCAGCATCGAGCCAAAATATAATGGGACTTCTAAGCAAACAAACTGAAAATAAACTGCAGAATCACATTTGAAGCAGACTGCATACACAAAAGAATGTTATAATTGATATGCTTAAGTGATGTCTCCAAGACTTCACCTCTTAGATACTAAGACACTTAAAATCATAGAAAGTGAAACAAGCTGGACCTTTTTTCCTATTTTTTTTATTCCTATTTCCTATTTATTTTTTTCCATTTTTTATGAAAATAGTCCTTTCCCAAATCAGACCTGTAAAAATCAGAGATATCAGACCGCACTTGGATCAAAGGCAATAGCATTCAAATATTTTTCATAGAACCCCTGAGATTTCATATATTCTGATTCTTATGACTGTGCAACTTGACACAGTAGGACTACATTGACAGACAACCCCAATATATATGTCTGAAGGGACTGTCTTCTCAAGTGCATGTTTTAGCTAAAGAGGATCAATACTGTAAATGGGCCACTTGAATGCCCTCTGAACAAATGTCCCACCTAATGAAGTTTCCTTCTTAAGTGCAAGCACTCTGTGTTCACCTCATATATGAATAACTGCACAGCTGCACATCTTGAAAAGATTCATTTATCTTTCACTCTCTACTTAATTTGAACATCCAAAACATTAAAACTTTATTTTAAATTATTTTACATAATATATAAATATCATATATAATAATCTAAATGGGTATTTTAAGTATAATATATACTTAAAGGTACTTATACATGTTTATATATAAACCCATATATAGTGAATCTGTCCACATATATATTTTTTTTCACAGTCACTTGAATTTTTTTGGGTTGAGATTAGCAAATTAGGAGTTTCACTCAATGACTGAGATGAGTCAGTACAAATACAAAATAAAAGGATAAACAGACTGAATTTATTTCTTGGTATTAACTAGGGAAGCCAGCAACATCCACAGAATGTTTCTCGTGCCCTGGAGGCTGTTTCCCACTGCTGGTGCGCCTTGGCCAAGCAGATCCCTGGGGTCTGCGTTCTGAAGGCCCCCATTGATTTGTCAGCAGTGATGAGTGGGTCTACAGCCTTTCCCACAATCCCCTGCAGCGGAGAGATTCTCCCACAATGCCCAGCAGGGGAGTGGGTGAACAAAAGGCATTTACGAAACTGCGCTGCTGTTAAATGTGTAAAGTTGAAGAGCTTTTTTTCCACCCCCTAAAAAGACCTATCCGGCAGAAAAGAAAATTGAGCCCAGGAAACAGAAACAGCATGATTGATTCAAGGCAGGAGGGAAAAAGGGGTTCTCAGCCATTTCTACCTTCTCAGCTAGACATCAAAGCAGAGGGACAGTCCATTCTTTTTTCAGAAAGCACACTAAGAGCCTCTTACACCATGTTGTGAGAGCAGGCTCAAAAAAGTCTCAGATGTCCTCACAGGAAGGAGGTTCTGTCAGCTGAGGTAACACCTTATGCCTTCTCCAATGGATATGAATGCAAGTTTGAGGTATTTCAGAATTTTGGATTCTTCTTTCAGCACTATTTGCAATAATTTGACTGGATCAGTATTCAGAATATCGCTGCATGCAGGCAAAATCCAAATACCTAGATACCTTCAAAGATGTCTATCAAGGCAATGGACCACCACACCATTTGGATGTCTGAGGAAGTCTGACAGATGAACAAAGGATCCCTAACATGCTTCATCTCAAAAGGGTTGCATGTAATTGTTCTGATTGGTGGATTATTTATTGCTCTGACATCTTCCCCCTCTGACACCCAATAGGCTGTGACTCATATACAGGCATTTGCAATGGAATGTATGTTAGTCCTTTCCAACTGGTGGGGCAACCTGAACTGACCATGACTCTCAGAGGAGAAATTAAGGGTCTACATGTGCTAATATCCTGAAGTCAAAGAGGAGAACCTGATACTGCTGTACAGTTTTGGGGAAATGGCACCACATGTAACCAGCATGGTACTGCATGAAAACACAGGGACCGGTGCTCCTCGTCTGCAGTTTCCTTTCTGGCTTTGAGTTGCCCCACTATGAAGATGTGGGACACACATGTCCTAGGTACCTTATAAATATCTGCACAGGAAAAACAAATTTGATTGCACGCACATGTACTCCTTTAATTGGACTTAATGTAAGTCAACTATGTCTAGAGGCTGAAAAACCTTAAAAAAAACTTCCAGTCAATGTGTTTCTCACATTAATCAAAATTCCCTCACATCTGATGCCTTCCCTGCTATAACACAAGGGCACATTAGAGCTGAAAAGGAGTTGGACTAAGCTCTTGAAAGATAAGGCTGAGAAACCTTGGAATGAAGTCATCTTCCCTGAAGAAACAAAGCAGGGCACAAAAAGTGATTTATCTCTGAGAGCTTAAGTAAATGGTTTTGTTCAATTTCAACATCCAAAAAGAGGATGTCTTGATTCAGCAAAAAGCTTATTGTGAGTTAAGCATTTGTTCTCCACTTCCCCCATACAGGAAAGGCTGTTCAAAGTCTAATTAGCCAGGAATAATTTTATAAATTGGTATGTATCTATATGATAAGGTTACCAGACTGCAATTTTACAAAGCCTACCTGTATACTGTATTTAGTGTAAACAATATCAAATTCCCACATTAGACCTCCAGTCATGTCAGATTAAGAAATTAGCACTTGCTTTAGGGAGCTAAAGTGAGTAAGAAAGACAAATCATCATGTCTGCAGTTAAAACCCACACACTTTCCATTCTAAATCCTTTTATAATAGCTTCATAAGATAACCTCTTCCATCAACCCTCTAACCTCCTAAAGAACACAGGTTTATAAGATTGAACATGTTTTTCTTTTAACTGGTCTAGACGTGCTATGGCTCCACTGCTTACTGTCTGGTCTCATCTTAAAGACTTTAACATTCACCATTCTCCTTTATTTGGTCTTCAGGTTACAGGCCATTAGATCGTTATAGCAGAGCTGGGTCCTTTTTCAAAGCTACACAGCAAACTCTAAATTAACTTCTTTTGGCATGTAGTTTCCATCCTTGTGTTCTTTGTGCTCAAAGTCACAGTGCATTGGACGCTCACTGCATTTCTGTTGGAGACTATTCCCATTTTTCTTTTAATTCCCTATGAGAACTGACAAACCTTCACAAACACTAACAAATGAAGCATTTGAGGGGGAAGCCTATGGCTTAAAAATGAAAACTTGGTTTTATAGTTTCGTCTGTGGCACAATGGATCTTACAGCACTTGCCACAAGTGTGTCTACCAGGGCATCACATGAAAATAATTTGAAGAACTTTGATTACAAAAGGATTGATCATAGTGGATGTAAAAACTAAACAGTCATGAAGAACTACACACAGATAAACGGATATTTTGGTCAATGGCCTCCATGATTCATATTTACAAAGGAATGATTGATTATTAAGGTGGGTGATTTTCCATTTCCAATTTCATTTCCATCTGCATTATGAAACAACCTTGATACAAATGACATCAAGTCAAAGGGCAGATGTCAGTAAAAACTGACTTTTAGCAAGAAAAACCTTTAAATATTACCACTTTCTACTGAAACTGTACTTCAATGGCATAAATAAAAAGAACAAAGAAGACTGAACACATGCAGCCCATATTAATTGCATGTGTCCAATACTGTCTGCTGTAAGTGCACAAACAATACAGCAAGCAATCAGCCCCATCAGCTGAATTACAAGAAGAGCTTACAATTTGATAAGCCTCTCAGATAGGTAATACTACAGAGGACCTTTGTGTTTTCTTTACCCAAATCATCTACTTCACCTTTGTGGTGCAATTATAATAAAAATCGTTACCATCATTTCAGTTTAAACAAAACCAAAATCACGATTTCTTTTGCACAATCACATCACATGCTTGGTAGATGATATGAATACACAAACTTGGGGAAAAAATAATGGAGGAGTCACTGGCTGTTCTGTGGCTGGGCTTTGCATTGTTGTCCTTCACGGCAGGGTTCCCTCTTTGTGTACAGGGCCATAAAACAACAAAGAGCCTATGCTTCCTGCCTAGAGGCTGAGGCTTTACATAAAGGCCCGGGTCCAGCCAAGAGAGAGTGAGGGGTCACCACTGGAGTGCAACCAATCCACCACTGACGGGGCTGGAAGCGGGGCCCATGATCGATAGGCCTGCCAACACCATTAATTCCCAATTGACAGGCCTGGCTTGTCTCCGGACACAAGAGAAGAGGGAATAAAATTCTGTTCTTATTTACAGTGGAACAAAGGATCGCGTGGGGGTCTTCTGCAGGCCCCACTCAAACAGAAGGCTGGTCTGGAGGGGCTTTGTCAGGGTCTGCCTCAATGCACTCGAGAGGGCTGACAGGTCAGCCTTAAAAAAAGGAAGAAAATCGGGCAACTTCCCTAGCCCATCCCAAGGGAAGTAGGGCTTTGAGTTGCAGACAATGTGTCCGGGCTCTAAAAATTCAAAAGGGCTCTCCACGGATGGGGTCCTCACAGCTGTCACTGCGCTCAGTCAAAGTGTGCTGCCCCAGCCTCGCCTTTCAAAGCTGGCTGGGGGAAAGGTGCTTAATCAGAGAATTATACAGCACCTTCAAGGCAGGAGGGGAAGGCTGAGCCCTCCAGAGAGCCACAGATCAATACTGGGGAACACTTCCCTCCTGGCACCTCTACAGATGGGGACAGAGTTTGGGCCATTGGGGAAATTTGCTACCAAAGTCAGCTGTGGGTTCTTAACATCCAACGTAACACAGTCTGGCCTGGTGGCAGATGAATGTTTGTCACAGTTACTCAGAGAAAAAGGCTAAAATTCCAGCTTTGAATCAGACAATGGATTCTGTAATGGGGGCTGCTGTTCAAAGTCAGAAAGTCAACTATGAGACAGAAAAGTCAGAAAAGCACTATACTCATGCAAAAACAGAGGGAAGGGAGGACTAATAAGTGGAAGGTTTGAGTCCATTAGGAGAACAAAAACATGAAGCTGTCCAGTTTATGGCTGGGCTAACCTTGGGGTGACCTATGATTCTATTCTTTATTGACCTGGAAGCAATTTCCATTCATAGCACACCTTTCCCAACTCTCTATAAAACATTTACCAGAACTGGGGAGAAAAATCATGATCATTATTCCTGTTCAATTATCCTGACTGTCTAAAATCAGCAGAGGTCAGGATCAATAAACTCCATACAGCTAACTTATGTTGACAAGCAGTCCGTGCTTTGAACAGACAGAGTGGATGGCAGGACACTTCATATCCAAGACAAAGCTATCCAACAGAATGCTACTAAGAGCACTTAGATCTTCTTAGTGAAAACCATAGTATCCCTCTAGGCAAGCTCCTCAACTCACCAGTTCCATGGAAGCAGAAAAGGAATGGGCCATTTGTAACCTCAGTAGTAATTTGGGTGAAAGCCTGATGAGGGACTCTCTCCTTCTCAGTGGCCCCATTATTTCTCTCCCCCCCCCCCCCCTTCCTTCCTCCACAGGCCCATGAGATCAGTAAAACCTGATAACTAGAAAGTATAATCCTTGCAGGGTTGCACTTTATTACACAACACAGGCATTGGGCTGTGTATGAAGGCCCCGCTCCAATCAAATCAAGGTCAACACACTGCATTGAATACAATCAGAATAGCACTGGCAGTCCTCCAGAGCAGAATATTCAGTGGCAAAACCCACACCAGCCATATAAAGACCAACACACAGATAATATTCATTCATTCAATATCAGCACTGCCCTGCTTCTCAAGTCCAAGAAGCTGGTGCTCCCACTGCACAGATAACACTTTAACGAGGCAGCAGCGCCATACAATGAAGGCAATTACAGCCCAATCTGTACATATAGGGCAACTACTGGTGCTTTGAAATGGTGGTTAGGACAGTGCTTCACTGCTTTCGCAATGTGCTCACTGCGGAAGAACGTCTGAGCTTTTCTGATAGTAATGACAATGGGAAATGCTCAAAATTGCAAATCCGACAGGCCGACCCTCTGCAATGCATTTGCATCTGCCTCGATACAGCTAACTTCAGTCTCTTCATAATCCTTTCTGTCGTTTATGATTGAAACAGAGGTGTATGACATACTTTCCATGGGGAAAGTGTTCTGAGGATTGGATGTACATGACAAGATGAAGGTTGAATAGCCAACTCATGTTGATTTCACAATGATAAAAAACCACAGAAACAGCTTGAGGATTCTGTCATATAGAAATAGCACAGTCCCCCCCACCCCACCCCCCCCCGATTCTTCTACTTTACCACAGACTTTTTGAGATTTTTCAAGTGATGTTTCTTTAAATTTTATATGTTGATCATTTTGACCCACACACAGACTTGATTATCAGAGTAATAAAAGAAAGGCTTGGTGAGTTTGTTGCATGATTGATTCCACTGTAAACAGTATTCACAGTTCACTAGCTGTGCTCTCTTCCTGCACCAGAGCAGAAATTTTGAATGTGTGCTGAAACTGAAAATTGTTTTTATAAAATCCTCAGAGAGATTCTTGCAGAAAAGGGTTAAATACAGAAAATTAACCCAGAGTAACTATGAAACTATTATGTTTCATAGTAACTAATGCTTTATCTTTTTTTTGCTGCTGCTCCAGTATCTCCTTGGTTACTTCATTATTTCCCTTCTTAGAACTGTTACAGGCACAAGCACAGTATACACCAGACCACTTCCATAGGGTTTAATGATGACAGTTATTGTTATCACCATAATCATTATTGTCATCACCATAATCATTATTGTCATCATCACTACAACTATGAATATAATCCAACTTTATTTTTGCCATTATTATTATTATGAGGAATACTCTATTCTAGGGAACTGAGAGGTGGGATAAGCAGCCAAAGAAAATGTATGTCATCAGCATCATTGATACACATTGCATTGTCTCCCCCCCCCCCCAACAGTAAGACAGCTAAATTTTTCAGTGATAAAGGGAGTCATCTATGATGATATGCCTTATAGAGTGTTTAGACCAGAGATCTGGTAGATATGTCCCCCACTCCTGTTTGACTCCTTTAATGTTCGTCTCACTGGTGATGCTGTTCCCTGCTGATCTGCTCAACTGATCAAATCCCAGCATTTAAACACCGAAACAAACACAAGTTTGCCTTTGTCTCTAATTTGAATTTGGCTGGAGCGTCCAGATTCAATTATGCTGTTGAACACAGAGAACACAGAACACAGAAAATCTGCTGCTGTTCTAGCATCTATTTTTGCACACTAGGGACATTCTCTCTGCTTTTAAATTGCTCAAGCTCATAAAAGAGAGAGGGGAGATACTTTGATTTGTCTCCTCCTTTAGCAACATGTGACAAGAGACACAAAACATTTGCAAACTGCTGTTTTGTGTTCAGTGACTTACTGCGGGAGATACGGAGTTCAGTATATGGAGACTTGGAGGGCCATGGGGAATTGGACATGCCAGACTGCTACCCTGCCAAACCACTGGGCTGAATACAGACATGAAATTCTTTCCAGGGTATGCTTAAATGTACCGCTGACAAGGTAGTAGTATTCCAGGGCAGTATTTCAAAATAGAACACTTCTAGTGTGTAAGTCTATATTACGGTAATCAACATTTCTCATTTGGACATTGTATACCTTCCCTGCAGGTGCTATATATTTACATTTAATCATTTAGCAGACGCTTTTATCCAAAGCGACTTACATAGGTTACAGTTCTTTACAATGTTATCCATTTATACAGCTGGATATTTACTGAGGCAACTGTGGGTTAAGTACCTTGCCCAAGGGTACAGCAGCAGTGCCCCAGAGGGGATCGAACCGGCAACCTTTCGGTTACAAGTCCTGCTCCTTAACCACTATGCTACACTGCCGCCCCATATTTGTTACTGATAACTGGATTAAAGGCCAATACTTTATATGACAAAAAAAGAAAATATGTTCTGGTGATCTGTGAATTACACACTACTCATAGCATCCTAGCTTTACTTCTCAAGGACACAAGTTACAATGCTACAGAAGTGGCTTGCCTTGTTTCAGAGACAAAGGGTTCAAAGCTGTGGCTTTATTCACAGCTGTTGAAAAGAAGAGGATTTAAAACCTTGTACTGACGTGATGACTCTCTAGCTAAATGTTTCTCAAATAGACATTGTGCAACAATTATGTGAACAGATTACAGTGAGGGAAATGTTCCACTGGCTGAATTGACAGAGTGTACAGACTTCCTCTTGAGGGCAACTGAAAGGTTACATCTGTTGCAGTGGTGTCATACAGACGGTGATTACCCTCTTGTTTATTCAACAGTGGTCCGATTCTTTGGATCTTTCAGCCCTTGGACCCATTCTTTTTGTGTGACTCTACAGACTGGCATAGTAAAATTCTACTGAAGCACTGCAGCTGTGACTGCATCATTGCAGCTATTCAGATACCTGTTAAGTAGGGATTTAAGGACATATCAAATTTTGTGATATTGCGATAAAAAAGTCTCAATACCGTTGCGGGACTGTGATGAAATCTACCAGGATATTACATAGTTAATTCGCTAGTATAGCTGCGTTCTACTATCTCTCCTTGCCGAAAATTGTATTGTTTTTGTTCTGCAATTGTACCAGGGGCGGTTTGTTCCTTAGGGCGGTCGGGCGACGCGCCACCAAAGGGGGAAAGGGAGGGAATTTTTCTATCACATTCTACCATAGTGTTACGCTAGCTGTGACTGTTCTAGACAGTTTGTCCTGTCTCTGAATATCATAGTCCAATCAGCGTCACGTCATGTTCCATGGAGTACCACCCCTTTGGGGCGATTTCAGTCTGGTTGAAAATCGCCCAGATCGCTCTGATTGACTCTCATGTTAAGGCAATTTTTTTGAACTGCAGGCACTGCAATGCAATCTGTATGGGTTCCAGGTGGGCTTGCACTAATGTCCTTTCGTCATACGGAACCTGGTGTAGGGATCCCCGGGGTAGCCAGCGATCTTGTCACATTCAAGGTCAACATGGCTAATGTGGTATTATCATACCGTGAGTTTTTGGTATCGTTACATCCCTACTATTAAGGTTTTAAAAAGTGGGTGAAAATGTATTTTAACATCATTTCAGCTTTTGACACCAAAGTTAATGAAAAATATGCTGACTAGGTATTGACAGATCTCTCGAATTGAACAGGCTCAAAAAAAGTTCCAAAACATCAATTTTAAAAAGGGTACCTACTGTAGATTAACTGGTGGAATCAGACAATATGAGGAAGATAGCATTGGAAGTCAGAGTACTCCCCCCGACATACACACATACAGCTACCATTATGGCCCATTTTCAGAGTTTCCACACTGAGCTGTCTGTCACCCACTGAGCAAACACCACAAGGCCTGTACACACACACTTGCCCTCTGTCTGTAACATACATCAGGCCTCTGCTGGATTCTCAGAACAGCGATCAATGCCAGGTCAAGGGCAGGACAAACCCTCCACCTACTGGCTATGGCTTTCTCATACCCCACCTAACCAGCTGCCATGTTGCAAGCCCCCCACCCCCCCTTCACCATTCTCACACAGAATAAAGGTCACCCCTCTTGCAGGGGTGGCAGAGTGCACAGAAAGTGTGGAATGGGGTGCCAAGAATAGCTGTTACCTAACCCACAGGAAGACAGAGTGACACAAAAACCTCTGAGTGGAGAACCGGATCCGTCTCGGGTTGCAGCTCTGACGGAGGGATGGGATGCCTGCATCCTCGGAAAGCCTGGCAGATGAAACTGCAACACTTTGCATAGATTCTGTGTATCAGTGTTTGTCAAAGAGATTTTATCACGCCTGATTGCTGCTGTGCATAAACATGCCGCTGCTGTGAGGCTATCCATCTTTCTGCCTCACTCAGCCCCAGCCTGAGAAGAACATTTAAGCCCCCCAAACATGAATAACAATGTGTTAGAGAAGATGCATTAAAAAGCCTTTAATCTTTGCTGTCAGGGAAAGGGAGCATATGCTGGCTTTAATTTACCTGCACAGATAGATGAAATACAAATACTGGCCTATATCAGAAATAATCCACCACAGGGGAACAAACATTCTGGTGATACCGTACCCAAAGCTGCAGGGCTAACAAAGGAAGGGTTGCATTTACAGACTACCAAAAAAATGAAAGCTATTACTAATGTGATCATATTATGTTATTAAGCTAAGATGGCTCCTCACTACTAAGTACTTTGCAAGTTGCAGGTCTGAAAAACAGCACAAAGAAAATACAAATGTTAGCTCGCATTGAATTGTAATGAAACATGAATGGATGCCATCAGCAGCAGGGAAGCCCGTTTTTTATTCCCATCCACCCAGCAACTGGTCAGAGCCAGCGTCAGCATCAGTCAGAGCCTTGCTGCTGGCTGATGAGGCAGGGGGGCAGGCGCTCTCCTCAAATCCTCAACTTTGTCTCCTAATCGCAGGCATCATGTTAATAACCTGGAGGCAGTCAGCACTTGTGAGTGGAGCACATCCCTTGTCTACTCTACCAAAGGTGACAGAAAGGGTCACAGCTCAAGTTATGATGCTGATCTTGCCATCAAACAGTACCTAAAAAAGTCTGCCTCAAGCAAAGCAAAAAAACTGCAAGTGAGCCATAGGAACAAATATTTTCCCAGTACTACATTTTATGAGCATTAATTCTTGAAATAGCTTTGTCCTATTCTTCTGCATGCATTAACTTCTTAGCTTCATAAATGAGGGCTGATAGTATTCTAGGATTTTGAGTGAAATGTGAAGATGAATACAATTACTGTGTGCAGAATGAGCACCACAGCAAAGGACCCATTTCACACAAGGTGACCCATGAAACACCACCAATTCATAAGGAGCAGGCCTCTGCTGGATTATATCTAAAAGCATGGCAACATTTAATTAAGGATACCATGTACTGCTGGACTGAATTTTAGGATGAAAAATTCTAAATAAGCCATTATCTTGAGCTCTGTGCTCAGACACTGGTCCACATACTATCCCATGAGAGGTGATTTACAAATGTAAAACTTTATTGATGTCTATTTAAAACCCCTTCCCTGGTCAAAAAGATGACAAAACTTCCACGTAGAAAGAGGGGACACTGGTAAAGTTTTTTCCAGATCAACCCCCCAACCCCCCAACCCCCCCCCCCCCCCCCCCCCCAAAAAAAAAAAAAAAAAGTTGTCACAAATGACGGCATCTTGGACTCAATGGCTGCAAAATTGTATAATTACCTAATGCACAGTTCGCTCTCTGCATGAACCACGAAAAAGACAGCAGATATGTGGCAAAGGTGATAAAGCATCAAGGCAGACACTAAACTTCTTCAAACTGACTTTTCCCAGATAAGCCCCAAACAAAGAATGGCATTATGAATTACCATTCTAAATGTCAGTCCCAAATGAGACAATTCCTTCCTCAAGTCCTTGATGTGTCACTGATCTTCAGCAGAGTATTGACCCAACCCACCCGTGTTCGAGGAATGGGGGGAGTGGCATTGGAGCACCTCCGGCTGGCCTGGTTAGGGGCCCACTGGGACCTTACAGAGGGAGGGTGAGTTCTCAGGGAGGACACTGACCCTAGATGTGTTCGGGAATAAGTTAATTGGGCCCCTTCCTGAATGCTTTGGAGTTGAGACTTAGTTAATCATCTGACAAAATCTCCCAGAGAGAATCCTCAAAGAACTCCAGTCTCCTATTAACTCTTTCGAGCGTACGGGCACACCGGTGTGACTAGAACACTAGATTGAAAAAAATCTAGCTAACGTTAGCTTTGAGGAAACAGTGATTTAATGTTACAAAGTATAGCAAATGCGGTGGCGAAAACTATGAGAAGCTTAATAAGAGTAATGAAAACATAAGGAACCATGTAACATAACACATACATTACACAGCATAAAATATGTCACATATGAAAGAGCTAAGAATACTAACACCACAGCTGAAAGAGGGGTATCCTCCACTTTTGCCGGCTTTAAAGTAACAATTACCTACACATGAACATATGGTGGCCACACTGCACATTACGGTGTGGGCAATCAGTGCTGCTGCCTTCATGTTCCATAGTAAAAGGAATAAATATTTAAGCAACGGAAGAGAGCTCAACCTGAACCCCCATTCACTGAGACCCTTTGTGTATCTAAAGGTTCACTTATAGGACAAACATCCATTATAAATGGGAGAACCTAGTGACCAGGCACATCACTGAAGGTGATGTGATACGTGCAGGTGTGCCAGTTATTTGCTTGGAGCCCTCTGACATTTTTCAAAAAGTAAAACAATCCCAGAAAAGCCCTTCAGTCTGCATGACAGAGGAGACAACTAGTGCACCGCAAAGAGCAAGGTACCTTTTTTATTACACTGTCAAAATAATGGTTTTGTTTTGTTGTCCTTAACAATGTGCAGGTATCATTTTTTCAGTGATGTCCATCCCCTGGGCCATGCACCTGTGTGTGATTGGGCAGGATGAAATCTCAGGTGGAGCACCAGTAGGGAGAGTCAGGCGTCACTGCCGGGGAGGACAAGGTGGTGGGGAGGACAAGGTGGTGGGGAGGGAGGGCGGGTGCAACACAGTAAACCTCCGTGAGACATGAGAGAAATTAGCCAGGATTCCACGTAAAATGAAACTAACCATACGATTACAACCAGATTTGAAACCAGGACATTTACATTTTTGCTCGTGCCATTGTCCTCTTCATTTTACTTAAGATGTGCTTTCAACCATTAGAGGTAGAACAGGCTGATTGCTCCCCTCCTCTCCACCCCAGGCAAAATCAATTACATGCCACTCATTTCCCCCTAGAGACAAGCCATTACAAGTCGCCTCAAGCAAAGCTGCTGTTGCGTTTCTCCAGTTCTTTTGCTCATCTCTACATGGGAAGCATTTACTGTAGTAGGCACCAGGAGGCCCATCCACCAGCTCAGTACTAAAACCTGCAGAAAATGATTGGAATTATTTAAACTGGAATACATTATATTCAGGTGAACTCATTTTGGCCCTCTCTGGAAACTTCCCAAGGATACCACAGCATTACCAACATACACCACTGCATGTGGGGAAAAAAAAGAAAATAAAAATTTCTATGCTGGATCCATATCCAAGCATTTTGTTGCATTAACAGAACAGAAACATATGCACAATATTACTCAAATTATTCACCAGTTTATAATAGTGCACAATATTTCTGAGTTTGATATTTCTGAAAATTTATCATGAGTGAATGCTATTAGCATATGTATCACTGAAAGCTTGCAATTAGTATGCCCTGCACATACATTTGTGAATGAAAATAAAAACAAATGGGCAAAGAACTCAACAGAAAATATTTTGCTAGACACATAGACAACAAGCAAAGCTTCATGTCACCCAAGCTATTTGCCTGGGTTTATTTATTTATTTTCTATAAAATAACCCTAGATGCCCTTTGAGTATAAGCTTTTTTTAAACTGTGATGAGTGACACTCTGTTGCTCAGAAATCATACTCCACATTAAGCAGAACGATACACTCATTGACAGTTTGAAAGTTTACTATGGTGAAAAAGATTAGAGTTAAGTATTGTTTGAGTAATGCTGGCATTAGGCAGCTTGGGTCAACAATGCCTGACAAGTTTTCATGTACTGTTTTCAAGAGCAGTGAGGACTAGGCTCCTTTGCCTTGTGAATTCAGCTCTGAGAACTGTTTAAAGATGTAGGTCAGGACTGTCTAATTTGGACTTGTTGCTATTAAGAACAACTAAACAGAGCTGACGTCTTGAATTAGGGGCATTTGTTGGGGATGTGAAGTGGTTCAGTGTTAGACACAAGAGGAAACACATTTGGCATTTCTTGCAGTGTGTGCTGAGTCGAGTAGAGACCATGGGCTACATCTGCAGGAGGCACAAGTCAGTCACTTCACCTCATGACAACCTCTCATCCAGTCAAACAAGCTTTCCATTTCAACAAGACAGCAAGGTTGACAGAAACACAAACAATAAGACAGCTGAACAACAAAGCACATGCTTTCCTCAACACCAAATCCAAAGTTAGTTTCTGAACGTTTTCCAGTAGTACAAAACATGTGTATTACGAATGTGATATTGAGGTAAACACGTTTAAATAAACCAACCAAACTAATTATACCCTACAAAGCAGTGCTTCATGGTACATGCTCCACTGCAGGCATTATGGATGGATTATGAAATCCAAAAAACAAAATGTTTATTGACAGAGTATTCAACATAAAACAGGGAGCGCTTTTATCATCTAGTGCTTTCATTCAAATGTACATAGTTCATGGAAATATTTGTCTTTCCTTAAATCTGTGCTATAGAAATAATTGAGGGTTGGGAGCCAGCATTCCCACCTCCAAATCTGTGGCCACTAGAGCACAGACGTGTAGATGGAGTCACAAAGAAAAGAAAGAATTATGGAAAAGAGGGAGGGAAGAGTGCACAAAGAGTGAAAAGTAGTAGAGTAGAGCAACATAGGTGCAACACACTATGGCACATCCGGCTACTGGTTCAAAAATTTGGTTTTAAAAGGACCAGATGTCAACCTCCTTTGAACACTTTCAAAGGTGTGAAATATTATGGATAAACTCTGACCATTTTTTCTGTCTCTGTCAAGTAGAAAACAAGATAAAGGACAAAATAGTTCTGACAGAACTTTTAATGAAATTTAATAAGGCGGAAGTGACAGAGATGAAACATCACTCCATCTGAGAACAAATAATTCAGTAGGTCTATGTCCCCTCTCAACTCTTGCTGCGTGAAGTCAAAAACTACAATTTACACACATAGGAACAGTCAGAGGTTGGGTTGTTTTGACACTTTGTCCATGGAGGCGTCTGTGAAAGGCCCCATGCCAATGGAGCACTTGAGTTAGCAGACTTCATTAGGAGGCAGCTCTTTCAGCTGCTTTGCAACTCAAGCCCCATGCCTGAAAGGCCTATTTGGGCTCTGATATTGTTTGTTTAATAGAGCTTGTTGCTTAGGCCCCTTCATTGATAAGCACCCACAGAGAAAGGGCTATGAATGAGGATGGAGGCGGAAGAGAAACGTGACATGGCTGTGCTTTGGAGCTGATTTCCAGGCTAAGACAAGGGGCCCAGTATTTGATGGCAATGTAAGTGTGCAACCCTGAGAATTAGCATCTAGTAAGTGAGCCCCTCTAAATTAAAAATCAAGCCAGATGTTGTATATCTGACAGAGTAATGGTGTATTTGCTACTACTACTGGTGATCACTGGATGCTATTTTTGAACATTAAGCCATGTTAAGCCTTTTCCTTATAATGGGCATCAATGGGGAGAAAAACACTTAATGTAAGATAATGTCCATACTCATAGGATTTTGGTTTTGATTTTTTTGACAGGTGGAAGTGTTTATGACAAGAGATGTCCAAGAGAAATTTGGTGGGCAAGTGAAAATTTAAACATACGAGTTCAGAGTTTTGTTCTACAAGTTCTCACATCATATTCTACAAGTTCTCAAAATCAAGTCTACAAGCTCTCGCATTTTGCAACATACTGTATTTACCTTCATAAAAAGGGACATCCATTGTCAAAAAAAATGTTACTGTATCAAACATGAATGACAAGCAACCCTCGAGTCTCAGGACGGCACTGGGTACACAGCACTATGACTCTGTGTTTCATTGAGTTAACCCTCTTAAGCCTGACTCATGAAATAATTTTATCCATCCATCTGGCTGTGCCTGGTGGACAAGCCTAGCAGGAAATTTGTTGTCTTTTGTCTTCTTCATTCACACACCACCATTCATATTGTGGACATGCCAACATTATGTACCTGACTCAAAAGGAGGGCACTGGGAACACACAAAATGTTAAGACCCACGTACAGCATCTTGAAAGTACAATGATGTGTCAAGGCAGCAGGTCATATCAGGGCTGAATGAAACTGGGACAAATGGTCAAGGTTGAATCACAAGTTACGAGAGTCACAGGATAAACGGCACTAGCCACAAGACAGTGGTTCACCAGAAAAAGTGCATTGGGGGCAAAGGGAGTTCTGAACACAGCACATCCGGTCCAACACCAATTATGAGGGAAAAATCTTGATAGTCTTCAT
The DNA here is from genome assembly GCF_013368585.1 of Megalops cyprinoides. Taxonomy (NCBI): domain Eukaryota; kingdom Metazoa; phylum Chordata; class Actinopteri; order Elopiformes; family Megalopidae; genus Megalops; species Megalops cyprinoides. The sequence continues at coordinate 25,639,980 of NC_050590.1, read as the reverse complement.
GGTGCGGTCCATAATGGAAGAGATGTTTTTAGGCAGACACTAAGAGAACCCCTCCCCCAGCCAGTGCAGGGGCCACTGCTGTCTCCAGAGTTATTTTTACGCCGGCCTTTTTTTAGCTGATCTAAACTGTAATGTGTGTGCTGTGGGGGCAAGCGGTGGGATTCAGCCCCTGGGCCCCTCGCTTCCAGAGCCCTCTGGGTGACACCCGGGGTCTGCCGCTGACAAACGCCCCCAATGTTTTTGTTTCCCTTTCACGGAGCCAATCTTACTGGCATGCGTGTCTTGCAGTGTGTGTGAAGCCTTACTCTACCAGCTAACTGGCTTCATTAGACACACTGCCGCACCATTTCACATTTTTTTTTCCCAGCTTCTGAGAGAAAGCTGCTGGCATCAAACACTGCTCAGGGGCTGGCTTTATTAGAGGTCCCGTGATCTGTATGCTGCTCGCTGTGACAATATAAAGGCGTAACTAGGTTAATGTCAATACATCTGTACACACCATTGAGATTCAGACACCTACTGTAACAATACACTAATGTCCATACATTTTTAACTGATATCTTCATTATAACCCCTCCCTAAACAGAGAAAAAGTGGATACATCATAATTCAATTTTCTTTGCCATTCAGCCAAGACAAAGAAAAATCTTTTTTAAAAACTAAGATGTGCATCATCCATCTCAAACTTCATTCCATAAGTATAAATTAGAGACACAGGATAGAATGGGTAGTAAGAAGAAATACTTTGGAGGAAAAAATGCTTCTCTTCACGATGATCCTCTCTCAGCCCTCATGCTCCCTGACCTCACACCTGAGCGAAGAGAATTCAGTCTTGCCCATAAAGATCATTCCCTGTGCCACTCTTATTCTATGCTTCTTGCATTTTCTGTACAGGAGATGCTTGACTATTGCTCTTACCAAAGAGAGACAGGACTCCATGTCACAAACACAAAGCAGAGCAAGGTGGTCTGTGCCTAATCTATAAAAGTTATATCTGAAATGCAGTCTTCAAAACACGGCTCTTGCTCAGCTGTCAGCCCTCATTACTGTAACCTCCAAAAACATGGGGGGGGGGGGCATCACACAGGCAGAGGGGTGCACAGTTGTGCAAATGGTAAGTCCTATTTCAGGAGACCACCCAAACAATTAACAACTGTGGCAGATGCCCGGAATAGCTTCCTTCACTGAGCAAACCTACAGTCCCCCCCCCCCCACCCTCCTTGCAGAAATCACAAAGAGCGATAGCTGCTGGTGTCAGTTTGGTTAAGTGTCAAAAAGGTGACGTATACAATGAAACCTGTAGGCCTGCATGCAGGTCAAAATACACCCTGAAGAGGTAATCCTGTGTTCTGAAATGATAACCTATCCAGGACCGCCAAATGTGCAGGGAGCTGAGTATTGGGTTCCAGGAGAATGGTGGCCATAGAGAATAAAGGGGACATCTACTAAACGGACATCTACTATAACTCAGGGTCATTCATTCAATAATACACAACCCAAAGTAAGAATTTCTTCACACAAAAAATTCACATCACCCAAAGGTTTGCTACCTAGAGGAGAAATCCCATACCCGAGGCAAAGACAAATCTCATTTTTCACTATATATCTGTTTACCAGACCAACCAGCTCAACGTGTAGATTTGTGGTTAGAAAGTGGGTACATGGTACTCACAGCACAAAAAACTGTTTCATTCACAGAGAAATTTCAATACATACATGCGTTAGCTAGGAATCAACAGGCAGTAAATAGTTTTTTCAGGGAACAGTACTGTTTTTCATGAGGTAAAAATTCCTCACCATGGCTGCTCACACTTAACAATCACTTTATATATTTTATAACAGTTAATAACCATGCCAATAGGATTATGTTCTTTCCATTAAGTGATTAGTGCTATTAAACATAAAACCAAGAAAAGGAATACAAAAGGGAATTGCAACCTTCAAAAGCTGCAAATGAGACAAATTTTGTCATCAGCTCACTATTACACCACTATACATTCAACAAGACAATATAATTAGAAACATAAAACATCATGAACAAATAGCTCAAGTGTGAATCAAACAGACAAACAGGGAAACAGACTGATGTGACTGACAAATCCTTAAAAAGGGATGAATAATTCAAGCGCATTTCTTCACAGTTCCCTTGTGAATTGGACTAAAGTGCATGAAGAACAAATTGAAGCAGAGCACACCTTGAACACATTATTCACACATCAATAACAAAATGATCTAAACTGTGATGGAACTATGATGGGTAATTATCAACAAAAGCACTCAATCTCTCTTTGCACATCTAGGAAGTATTTGCCAAGATGATGCTGTGACAAACTTTCAAGATTAATCATGCTTTTTCTAAACTGATTTTTTTCTCTTTAAATACAAAATGTATATTATTACTGGACAAAAATACCCACAGCAATAACTTATTTAAGTTTATTTGAAAATGTAGAAATCAAAGTCTATATACAAAACAATAATGTTGAAAATGTATTTCAGAAAAAAGACCTGAATTACATTTACAACACATTGAGGGAAATCACTTAAAAAATATAAGACACAGAACTGTAGTTGAAACAGATCCACATAAAAACACACAGTATAAACCTTGAGAAGAACGAATTTGTGACTGACAGTCATGTTTTCAGCCATTCACCTCTTCTACAATGAGAAATTCACACACTTGTTACTGGCCTTCATGCCTTGCACATGTCTTTCAAACAAACCATCAATATGGCAAAGTGAATGCCCCCCCCCCCTTTATGCTTTGCTTACTTTGATTAAAGTAAGCAAAGCATAAACATTTAAATTTGATGTTATGCCTCTAGAGGTACACATAAATCAATACTATATTTGTTCAAGCTGTCATTGAAATGGGTTACAGAATTAGCTGTACAGAAACCAGCTGAATGACTGACTTGTTTTGAAATAACATAAATAAGTAATGCTGTTCCTTACATGCTGTCATGCTAAATAATACCATACTACGCAGGAAACATAATGAATTTTTTAACTGATTTAATAATCATCCTCGTTTTAAATGGGTTGGGTTATGTTATTTTCTTTTACTAAAAAAGACACTTTATGTAGCCTGTATGCCTATATGCTGATGCAAACATAAAGTGTCCTTTTTAGTACGCTCCTGTCTTAAGTGGAAAGAGCATACACGCTATGTCAGGACAGCATTGCCGCAGAGGAGGTAGCACAGTATAACAGTCAGCACACAAGCTAGAGTTTAGACGGCGCAGATGAAATTTTATAGAGTTATCGATTACAGGACAACTCCAATAAATCAACATCGCCAACAACTAACCGAAAGTTAGTGCCCTAAAAACAAACGTTTCAATGCAACACATTTTATTGATTTCAAGGAGTACAAAACTGATTATTCAACATCAGTTTTGTCAGTTTTAAGTATGATGTCAGGCAAATCTGACTGGCATTTAAACTCCGTTTGGTGACATCTGAATCAAGTGACAAATACTGCCGAGTTTCATGTTATTAATCTAAGACCTGTACAAATTACGCACAACATATATTGAAAACAGTGATTCTCTCAGACGTTTATTTTACAAACCTTTGTATAGACGAAATTTTATGTTTATGTTTGTCGGATGTAACCAGATGTAGTTGACATGCCCTGTTTCTTTAAAAGGTTGTACGCAGCGCTTCACTAATGTTCCGGCATTCCAGCGTCCGCGGGATTGTTGTTCTAACATGTTGTAAATACAAGGTGTTACAAAGACCTGTAGACTTAAAATGTATTACTAGAGATCTGTGAGATGCGAACTGGTGTAAATGTTTCGATAATGAAAAATCGGTCCATCAGTTAAATTTGCACGTAGCTGATGGTTTCACAAAATGTATCCAAGGTTATAAAATAGCTGTTACTTTTATCAATGAAAATAACCACGGTGATCATAAAAGATACACACTTTGTGTGACACAAGCAAACTCAGGAGTTGAGTCTACCTATAAGTGTTTAAGTGGTGATGAACTCCAATTATAGAGTTTAAACCTGGAAGACCTGACCTTTAGTTTGATTGCAATTCTTCCTCTGCATGTTTTGGAGTGCTATCCGTAAAACTTTCTACAGAGACTAAACTGGATGACAACCGTGTTTTTAAAATCTCATCGTAAAACTACATGACTACTAGTCATAAAATATTTATGCCAAATTAAAGGTTCAACCGTCTGCACCTTATAGCACTGACGATGCTAAAAATAAAAGACTTCTCAGTATCATACACAAACATAAAATAGAAACTATTAGATATTTTGCACGTTAACTGGGAATCATGGATCTTCGGCAACAAGCATCGTTAAATATTGTTAAATTGAACCAATCTGCGCGTACACAAATCATATTTATCGCCGAACCTTTCAAGGATGACCGCATTAAAATTTGCGGTAATGTTACAAGAATAAAACAGCTGTACGTATAACCACAATCTCTAAGAAGTTGCACTTACCTTGACAGCGAAATAACAAAGTTATGAGGGTGCCACAAAACACGGCAACAAGCTGCATTTTGGAGCTCGCCTCTTCAAGTTTTAATTTTGCAAATGCTCTTATCTGCTTTCAAAGAAGGTCCTTTAAAATAGAAGAGATATGTCTCATAACTATTTTCATAACATGGCTTGACTAGCTCTCTGGGCTCTTCCCGTTCCTTCAGTTACGATATAGGTTGGTTGTGAAGTTTCGCCGAACCACCGGTATCCCCGACTCCACCGAAGCTACAACCGCCTCCAACATGTTATGCCTTTCTTTTCAAAGCTGGAGCGATCAAAAGAAGCACTGGACTGTACCAAATACTTCAAAGGGGACACTGATTTGTATTACAAACGTGGTTCGAAATAACCGGTGGTAGCGACGTCTCGTGTTCGCAGCGCAATACGTTTAAAACGATGTAGAATATGCTTAATCATAAGGAAACGTCACAATGTTTTTGTTTTGTTTTTTGTAGACAACACTTAACATGTTTCCAGTCCCCCGGGGGGTGTGTCTAACTTCATCGTGTCTTGGACTGTTCGTTGTGACATTTCCAAAGTTACAATGTCTTTTTAAAGGCTGGTGGTCAAAAGATTAAAGAGGACTTTCGGGGGACTCAAAAAGCAAGCTGACGCTTGAGTGACTGTTTATGCGTCTTGCCCTCCCCTTGCTCATGGTGCAAATGGGAGCACTGAGTGTGATTGAATGAATGTGGACGGCCGCAATTCAGATTTGGACATACATGTTTTAACATTCCGGCGTAAAGCATTACGTGTCAAATTTTTCATGAAACCGATTTTTACATATCTCCATTGTATGTAATGTTGAAAATGCTTGTTTTTGTAAAGAGATACGTAACAGTTTATTAGCATCATGACGTTTGCGGGCTGAATGCTTCATGAATCCATACACCGAGATAAATATTGTGTGCAGGACATACGTTGTGTTTGGTAAGCCCTCAACCCCCGAGTATTCTTATATATTAATATATGGGTAGCATAAATTATATCCATGAGGAACATTTGGAAGACATGAAGTGATTAAGGCAAAATAAAACTTCTTAATTCTTAATTTTATTTTCCAAGTGTCCTCTGTCATAGACAACAATTAGCATGTTAGAATGAGGTATTTATTGACAATTGAAAATCATTAATTTATTGAGTGGCACTCATTTTCCCCTTAAGAATCAGAAAGTATTGGAGCATAGATGGAGCAACAGACTTACACTACTTTGAATATTAGGTACAGAATCCGAGTTCCTTTATTACATCTCACTGATAATGCCTACTCCTAGTTTTAAAATGTGCAGTACAATGTAAAATATAAAGTCATATGCTATGGTTGTGGTCCACATATCAACTGAGACTATTCAACACTTTTTCAGTGATTTACTTTAGTCAATTTACAATTGCTCAGACAGAGCATGAATATCCTCTTTTATTCTAAATGGATTCCTCCAAAGGATATTTATTTCAGAATTTCTTATATTTGCATTTGGCTGCATTTTGATGGAAGGCATGCATGTGAAGAATAGTGTAGCTAAGGTCTATATTTTTCCCACCCTATGCAGCTGCCCTATGTAGTCATACACCCAAAGACAGCTCATATGCAAATACATTCTCCAAAATGGATGGTGCCACACAAAAAAAGGACCAAATTATGGAAGAAAGTCACTTTGGTTTTAATCTTTCCCTCCCAGGTTGTCAGGTCCTGCCAATGTAAATACTATACCTTGCTAACCAAGAAAAAATAATGACTTGAGTTGAATAATGGCATTGTTCAGTGTGCAGATGGTGCAGATGCAGATTTGTTACAGAATAGACTGTAATTAAATGTATGATTAATGATTCTCCAATGGAGTAATTTAATCAAGGGGTGAATCTTTTTACATGCGGTTCATTCTCTAATTGGCTCAGGCTGCCTATACCTCAGACCAGGCCTCCTTGCATGACTCCCTACCTGAAGAAAATTTGTGTTTACTATTTTAAAGTGAGATTCTGTGAGGTAGGTTGGGAGAGCTAATACCAGGAGATGCTTCAAACCACACTTTTCTTTGAACTTAATTTAATGATCATAAGACCTTCTCCTCTACCTTTTTCTAACCATCTATGTCAGTCCATTAGCATTTATTTACACAAAATGACATTTACTTATTTAAAATAGAATATTGCTTGTATTGCCAGGGTAGTGCAGGCATGTTTCACCTGATTGGAAATTAACTATGATTCCATAGCATGTGTTAAATAAAACAAACTCTCATCAAAAGCAAATTCATTATTTCATTCTATCATTTCAAATAACTAAAGATATATTCTAGCTATTAACAATGTTTTCTTGAGATGTGATTCTATGACTTGTCAATAACCAAGTGTGTATGTTTTAACCTTATAAACAACTTTAAACTGGTAACTACTTACAAGCTTTGATCTGTTGGGAACAGATCAAAAGTATAATTGTTCTTTAAAAGAAAACAGAAATCTCACTCTCGTCCTCCCTCAGTCTCCATTGCCCTCTGAAAAATGACCATTAAAAATATTTAATAAATCTTTTTGAAAGAAAATGAATATTGCTCATTGACATAAAGGGGGGGGGTAATCACCATAAAATGAAACCCACAAACATTTTTATTGCATTTTAAAAAATCTGACTGTCTTAGTACCAAATAGGAATGTGTTGTGTTCTTAGGGTAATTCAATGTCTGTCAGGGGCAGCTTTCTTTAATTTTCTGTTTAACTGTAACCATTTTATTTTCATGAAGTATACCCTATTGCCACATGAACTATCATTCATTGAGGATAATCAAGATTTTGGTCACCTTTTGGTTTTACAAAAATATTGCAGCATGTGCAATCAGTAACAGAGGAAAAGGTTGGGAGTCATGGGGAGCACTGCTTCTTATCAAAGCCCTTAGCACTAAGATGCAGCTTTGATGGACAGTGGTGTCAGGATAATCTACTGTATTGATATCCATTAAAGAGTGAGTGAGGAGGGTGGGTCAACACAGACATCTGTTCCACCAGAGGCTGGTGCTTATCTACCTCTTTCTTCATTTGCAGGAATGTTATCACAACCTCACAAACCTCCATCACACAGCTAACAGGAAAAAATAGATTCACCAAAGATGTCAAAATTTCTAATACCTAATAAGGTGTCTGTCAATACCTTCCTGGGATTAAAAACCTTTTAATTTTCCCAGACAGAAGGTTTGCATAACCACCTTCTTCTCAGACCTTCACCTCTTTTGACAAAATCAGGAGTAAGGGTGTATTCTTCTGTTACCACACAACAACAGGGCCATCCAGAAATGTCCAGGTAAGTTCATCAAAGGACTTTGTGAAATAGTACCACAACATAAACTGAGAACACAGTGAATCAGTATTTGATTGATCAGAGTACAAATCCTTTTTAACACCAAGCTAACCTCAATCATAGATTTGTGGATTAGAGAATGCAAAAAGGAGGAACAAAGATTATCATAAGACTGGTACCATTGTTTTATGTGACGTCTTGAATCAAAATGGATTAGTGAGATGCCTTCATTGAAGTTGCCATATAGTTATTATTGTCATCATTATCATGTATTATGGTATTACATCAAATGGCTCATCAAAGTAAACCTTCTCATTTCTATGAGAAAGACCCCCCTCCCCCCAGAGGCCCCAGGAAAGTGAGTCCTTCCATGACCAGACTTGTTAAAGAGTACTGAGTGAGAGTGCTCCAGTGATCTTGAGCCAAGTGAAGCAGCACTGTTACAGAAATATCTAGAAAGACAGAGCCATTTTGTCAATTTTGTCCCTACCTTAGAAAGTCATTGCATCTTCCAGATTACTTGTAGCCTCTGAATGAATGAATGAATGATGATGAATTAGTAGTTGCACAAGGCCTTGTTCAAGTGTTCATGAACCCCCCCCCCCCCCCCCCCCCCGCTTCATTCTCAAGTACTGATCCAGGGTCAGCTAACTCAACCCTCTTTTTCACTTTGTGTAAAAAATCTGTCTATCAAGGCATGCAGGGTCACAGTTTTTGTGGTTCTTATGTACATCAACTCTGTGGTGAGAAGAAAAAGACTTTGTGCTGCTAAGCACTGTACAACATGGAGGAAATGTGTCTCTTTCAGTCAGAAAAGCTAACAGTACACTCCCAAGATAACAGACCAAATGTTTCACAACTGACTGTGTATGAAGCAGTTTTGCAGCCAGTATTGATTATTGATTGAATGACACTCAGAAGACTCTCTATTGGTATAATTAACTTCATAAAGTATTATTCGATGTATCATTCAAAGTATTATTTTCTTACTGCCTGATTTAAAAAAACAAATTAGATGCATTTGTTCTGTACCTGTTTGAGGATTTTAACTGAACACTGCAAGAATTCCCATCCACCCTTCCTCTTCGCACAATCAGAAAAACATAATTTTTAATCTTTCATACACTTCATATTTCCTAGTATTGGAATGTTTTGGGATGGAATTAAAAATAAACACAAGATTATGAAAACTCAAACATTATTTATTTCCTTATGAAACCAGACCAGTTTCACTCTTTCAGTATATAAGGGAGACATTTCAATTATTATTATAAATGTAAATTTTAAGATAGATACAATCTTTTAAATCATGGCATTCAAATGATATTTCTTGTCTACTGTAAAATGGTGTCTGTAAGTGTTAATTTTATACAAGCTGAAAGAGGGTGAGTATGGTAGTTACAAAACATCAACGTAAACTACTACTGAGCATAAAAAGAATGGAACAAGTCAATGTAGCTGCCTGCATCATGTTCAAGGCCTGGATGCTTGTGTACAGGATGACCAACAAAACTGCACTTACCCACTTGAACTCACTACTGCAAACCTATGTTCCCTCCTGACTGCTACATTCTGGCGTCTGGTGGTCCCATCAGATTGCAGTGCAAAATCATCAAATCATATCCACAACTTTCTCCACCATTGTTCCCCGATGGTGGAATGAACTTCCACACTTCATCCTTTCTGCCGAGTCCCTCTCTGTCTTCAAGAAACATCTGCTCTTAGGCTCTCACCTGAGCGCCTGAAACACTACCACCTAAAGGTGATACCGTTTCCTACTAAATTAAAAAAAAAGAAATGTTATCTAATGGTTTAACACACTTGTTATCTCTACCAGCTATCTTGCACCTTGTCTGGCCAACCATTGAAGCCTGGTTATGCAGCACTTCTAATATTGTTGACTCCTTATGGCTATTTGCTTGTGTTGTACTCTGCTTCACTTATAAGTCACTTTGAATAAAAGCATCTGCCAAATGAATAAATGTAAATGTAAACTCCATAGAAGTTTCAGTCTTGTGTTAATTTAGGTAGCTTCCTCAGAGTATTCCTGCCCAGGGAAAAGTTAATAGGTGGATTCATTCTGAAGCTCTACGATCTCTCAAGTAAATCACTAGCACTGCTGTAAGTCAATAGCTGTAAATTTCAGAAGAAGACATTATGAGGACCTGTTAAGTCCACCCAGCTCCATAACAGAAACCACGTGACACTGCTTGACATAAATGCCTGCTTTCCTGGCAGGATCAGGGATGACTGATGGAGTGGCATGTCCCATTTAAACTGGCACAGAGATGGACCTCAGCCCAGCCATGATGTAACTTAACACACCCAGATCCAAAGGACACATTGGAAACCACCAGATCAGGCAGCTGTGCACATAGGCCTGCCCTTCCCTGCTTGGCTGTGGTTTTGAAATATAGGGTTTTTCTGTTTCTTATTTCTGTGAATGCTGTGTTCCCCTTTATTTCACTTTATGGGTTCATTTAAATATGCCCAGAGTGTACATCTCAGTCATAAAAAATTCAGTGGAAAAAGACTTGCCCACTAAGCAATGGAATCCAGAGCTCCATTCAACAAGTCTTGTTGCAGGCTTTTAATTTTAAAAATATATTTTACATTGCCAGACCTACACACAGTGTGCAGACTATGATCTATGAAATTGCAAAAAAAGATTCTTTTTCAATTCAGATTATCATTGATCTGTAACATCTGGCATGTCTTCTCCATTTATAGTCATCACCAAATTAAAAAGCATCAGCTTTGATTGTAAAATGAGAATATGGTCTCTACCAAAGGTTACTCAGAATGAAGAACATGAATTCTGAAAACAAAACAGTCTAAACTCATATTCAGTATTTAGCACAATAATAGCAAGAGCTGTTTTAATCTGGAGAAAGAATGTACATATTTTTCAAAAATAAAGATACAACAAATATATGTTGCTGTGAAATGTGCATAATTCATATTTTGAAGGTATTTCATATACTTGAAAAGGGACTCCTGTCTCTCTCTCTCTATATCTATCTATCTATTTATATATATATATATATATATATATATAGAGAGAGAGAGAGAGACTTATATATAGAGACTCCATATATAGAGTTACTTGTAAATGCTTCATAATTAGTAAACATGACTAAACAGCCACTGTGCATGAATTGTACATTGTGTGCATGTATCATGTTAAACACTGCTGAGCTGAAAGAATACACATAACACTTGGTTGTCAATCATTGCTATTTCCAATGGCCCAATTCACAAAATCAGTTTTTTTCAGTCAATTCTTTTATTGTGTCTAATCTAATCCAATATATATTTTGAGTCTTATTAATTCCTCTCATTGAACAATTCAGAACAATGTGGTACTCTTGCTATGCTCTAATACCAGCTGGACCATATCCAAGTAATGGCTCTCTTTGATTTTAAAGCCAAATCAAAGACAGAGGTGAAAAGCAGCACAATGACACCAAGACAATGCATGGTTTCTTGGTGAAAAGACATTTCAGCATGCCAGATAAGCAGAAGAGAGGAAATGATTTGTTTTGGGCAGAGCAGTTTATCAGATCAAGGGATGTGTCACGGTGTTTCATTTGTGGCCCTACCCAAGTGGTTCATCCACAAACCTTCAATATCGTACAGACAACAACAGTCTCAAAAGATCCTGAAAAATTCATCAAAGTGCTAAGGGTACAAACACAGATAAGCCTTAAATTGGCTTGATGTTGTAATAAACAAGACTATGTTTCCGCTGTAAAGCACTGTAAGTTCTGCTGCTTAATAGGCTTCCCACTGGCTCTGGCAAACTTCCATTTCCCATCACTATGTAGCCAAATCTTTTGCTGTCTCCCAATAGTGTGTCATCTAATGGTGTCCTCTGCTTATAATGAAATTGTCAGTAGTTTTCTCTGCAGGACTTTCCACTGGCATGAGACCAATAGCCTTCTCCTGTTGCAATTTTCATACAGAATACAGAGATATCAGACTGCATCAGACCAGATGATTTGCAATAAGTGTAGTAAACAAGGGGTGTTCGGTTGTGCTCCAAGGAATATTGAAAAGCTTGGTGAAAACTGGAAAGACACTCAGTGGCTGGCTTGTCTTGATGAATCAGTCAAAAAGTGCTACGGACCTCTGTCTTGGAACTGATTTGAGACCAATGCCTTCTAAAGTGAACAAACTTAATTACTATTTTTTAGTTTTGTATAATGTTTTCTAGTATAAATAGGTGCACTGGCCCTGGGCCTATTAATGTGTGGCAATGATACAAATGCAGCTGCTTGAGCCAGTGTCCATAAATTTCATTTCATGCTTCATTTCTTGAGTTAAGGAACCAAGATACAAACGGCTTGAGTGATAATTGTAGTGCTGAAATTTGCGCTTGTAAACACATTTTTTTTACACAGAACTTAGTGCCTGCATGAGATTTTACTGGTGAACAACAAAAACAATATGATTTGAATGCTGATGTGAGGTTCTCTCCCCTGCAGCACTTCTAAAAAATTAGTGCCTCTGAAATCATTTTTTTAATTTAGTCATTTTTGTAACAAAAGATAGAAATGACAAAAAAATCCAACTTTGATAGATTTCATTTCAATAACACAAAGAGACATGCACATATAAAAAAAAAAATCTTACATTGGTATTCCACAGTCTGTTTGAATATGGTCTGGTATTAATTTTTTTATTATTATTTGTCTACAAAGCTACACAAACTGGCAATAGCAACATTGTCAAGACTGGTTTTGAACTGCCTGGAGCCATCCTTTTGGGAACATATCATTACTAACACCACAAAGGAAATATTATGAACCAGGAACATTTGCAAAAAAAAAAATTAAAGTTTTGATAATTCAGCTATATCATGCTGTGGAAACAGACAAGCTTTAGGTTTAGCTACAGTCCAATTTAATGCACATACACTATTGTGATTCATGTGTGAAAGGCCAAAGGCTGACTGAAAACATGGAGTCATCATCATGTGATATCTACAGAAATCATTTTATAACAAGAGTCACACATCAGGACATTGTGATTATTTAAAATACCTGTTTGCTGTATAAACAGGACCACTAGTGTTACAAATGATAATAGCTGATTCATGTTGCATGGTTGCGCATTGCAATGTGTATTCAGTGTTCAATCTAGTATTGCTAAAATGTATAGAAATTAAACGACTTCCAGTTACCCTCAGTATATCTGCCTTGTCATGGCTTTGTTCAAGGCATGTCGATATTGCAAGCCTGTGTCAATATTGCAGGTTATTTATTTAAATTAACTAATCCGGCAATATCATCACCACTGACAAACTAAAGGTCACATGTCTTAAGATATTCATACATAGAATATGTTAAAAAAAAAAAAAAAAAAAAACTACCATATTGGAAAGTATCTATGTTGAAAAACAGTCCAATGAAACAATTATATGAATTGATTATAGTGGCTTGGCCAATACACTGTTGTTTATGGGCAGAAATAAAATGGATGGATCCCCCAAACAACTGTAAAACCACAATTGCCATGCCACAATCACAATGGTGAATATCAAGTTCCTGAAGTAAATATCCATGTCAGACCAACATTGTAACAACATCTCCTGTGTATGCTTGCTAATTTGTCTTGAGGAGAGATGTACTGTATTGCCTTTGCCAGGGTAATCCCTAGATGGTCTTTGTCTGTGGAAAAACACCAATGAATCCCTAGGCAGCCTTGACAAATGAAATGATTTAGTGCAGAACCAAGGGAATCTGGAAGTACTATAAACTTCTTATTCAATTTCCTCTCAAACATAGGCTGCCCATTGTAATAATTGTTTTTATTCAAATAATGATACTCCATAACCCTTAATGTCTTTAACATGTCTGAGACATATTCAAATGTGCTGAGAATGAAATTTGTGAAATCTGTGTTACTGTAGTAAGCAATATAGGCACATGCTTGTTAGTCCATTGCGTTCTTAACTCTGATTATTGAATCATTGCTGTTTGGATGCAATCAATGTCTGCTAATTATGTGTGAAATGGGATCTGGTAATATACAAATGTACCTCCTTATCAAAAGATAGTTTTTCACTTGTGATATTATTTGGGGAAAAAAGATGGACTTCAGGGCTTTGGGAGTGCAGACTTAGATTAAGCTACTGAACTATCCTGCTTCTCTGGCACCAGTGGCCTGTGGGTTTCAGACTCCTGAGTCTCATTTAGCCTTATTTTCTTTCCTTACCCCCTTTTCTTCTTTGACAAATGTTAGCAAATGAGCATCCACAAATTGGCTTCAATGGCACAAGCTCTGTGTATATTGGGGCATGCAGCAACCTGACAAATTACTGATTGGCTTGTTTGTGGTTCATGGTTTCATTTTTTTCCCAGGAGAATCTGATATTTTTCAAAGCAGGTTTGATTTTCACGGTGTTAGGTAAAACACAGATTCATTCAGAAGGCTAACATTCAACCTTATAGGGTTTTCTTTTTATTTGAGTGTGTGCGCGCGCGCGCTTGTTTTCACATATGCCTACTCGTGCTAGGAGTTATAAATCAGTTTAAATAAAAGATCATTCTCTATCACTGCTATGTAAGTAACTAAGATAAAGCATATGATTGCAATTAATTATCCCGGTAAGAGTTCATCAAGGAATGTGGTATTTAAGAAGGAAAAATGTAATTTAGGGATGAGAAACGTAGGAACTCTTCAATCGGACAATTGTTGACAAGGGGTTTCTTTAGATGAAACATGTCCGGCGGTACTGCTGTTATGGAAACCAGCAATGTCGGTTTAGAACGTAGCTGGCTAGGAAGCTATTATAGAAACCGTGTATTAGACAGCTAGTAATATCCTGTTCTGTTCGTTCATCAAAAAAGCAACAGTCCTGTTTTTCATCAGCGAAATTAAAATGAATGCCGACCGCTTCACGCTTACGGTTGATGAGTACTTAGGTAACGTTGCATCTCCCCTATATTCCTTGCTGGCTGAATAGCTAGGATGCAGGCTAGCTAGCATGTGACTGATAGCGTCCACCGTATCCGCTGTGGCTATAGCTATTTCACTTCAGTTAGCTGCATATTTTTTTATTGCTGCATGTTCACTATTTAGCCAGCCTGCTGTCTTTGTAATTATGCATTAGCAAAACTTTGCGAGACAGCTAACCGCTCACTTAGATTTCAGCATAGCTCGGTGATGCTAGCCAAGAAATAATAATGCTAACTAGTTAGTCTAGCTGTGTTTGCTGAGCAACACAACCATAGCTAGTCAGATAGTTAGCCGGTTGTATCTTAAACTAACTTCATATTATCTCATTAACCAGGTGTATGTTTAGTTACCAATTCAGGATATGACCCTTAACTGAAATAGTGTGGCAAACATTAGGACAGTTCACTAAACTTAGCTAATTAGGAATGCATTATTAATATAGTAAAGGCGCTCTCTTTCTCTCTCTTTTAGCTAGCTAGCCAGCAAGTTCCATTAAACAGTGTTAACTAGCTAGATATTTACATATTATACCAATATATACATATTATCTGAAAACAGTGCTAAAACAAACATACAACAATTAATTGTTTTACTATATATCTTGCTAGTGCCTAACCATTTTTCAGAGCAACAATAATTACCAGTGGTCACATATTGTGGCAAGGGCCAAGCAGTTAATCATATGGTCAACGCTGCTGTAAGGTACATTACCGTGCGCTTGGCACCGGCTTACATTAAAAATACCTGACATTCAATATAGTATAGGTACAATAATGCTCACTAAAATGCTAACCACTGTTCTCTATGACGTGTTCTGTAGTTAAGATCTTTTGCTTGAATCTGTCGGGATTGTAATGGTAGGATCAGACATCATGAATTTGTGCAAGGCGCGTTTGCTGAGCAGTCAGCTGTTATACAGGCTCAATTATGTGTCTTTAATTTCATGTATCAGTTCATACAACTGGGTATTTTGTAGGGCAGTTTGGTGCCCTGTTTACATACCTCCTCATTCAGGATTTGCAATTTGAAATTCCTGGTTAGTATAGTTCCTTAATCCTGAGTGATATCCTCAGTTGAGACTAGTGAGTTCATATAAGACAATGCTGAATCTTTTGTAATATAAATAATTTGGTAAATTATTTAATAAATATTTAATTTTGTTTTCAGACAAGTGGTAATGCAATAGTGGTAATGCAATAAATATGTTTTGTAAAATGCCAGTGATTGAATGTCAGTGGAGATCACAAGATGTTGGTTTCTAGTTTCTAACAAAAATTAAAACAAAAAACTCTTGTTGCATGTTTCAGTTAAATGTAAATTCTCTGCATCTGTTTTCATTCACTGTGTGGTATCCTGTCTGATTCGGTCAACAGCTGATGCGTCCAATTGAAGGATTGCCTCCAAACCTTTAGTGTGTTTCACATGTAACTGCAGTGATACATGTAGCTTTATTTGCATCTCATGCTTGCCTCATCATACTCACCTCATACTGCCTCCTCACTTACGGAGTGCCTTGTGTGAGAATTTCAGAATTCACAAAACTGAACTGGATTTACCGAAATGAATAAGAATTTTGTGTTTTGTTCTGGAAAGCAAACATCTCAGAACAACATCTATATACTAAACAAGACTATACTAAACAACACAATCTAGTATATGCCCCTTGTGACCCTTCTGACATTGATGTAGATTTAATACATCTTTGAAAAGAAAAGGAAGGAAAGGAAACCTACATCAATTTAAGTCTATTTTTGGGTCACAAAATACACATACCAGTCTGTATTGTGTGCAGTGTTCTTGCTTTGTATATGTTTTTGTATGTGACCCACCAAGGGTTAACCCAGACTTTTACATTTAAGAACCACTATGTTATAGGTAATATCACGCAGTAGATGAGAATGTTCCATCATGGTGGATGGATTTGTATTTTGTGCAGGCAACAACCAAATAATTCTAGCCAGTCAATATTTTCAAGAGCTCACTGCTATAAAATTGATCGTTTGATACAGTGTTTCCCTAGAAATAGTTGGTTAACTTGAAGGCTATATCTTGGTACCACTGCTTCTGCAAGTTCCACCAGGGGATATAATTTTGTGATGTAGTGTGAGCTGTACAAATTAATAAATCGGTATGCCATTGTATACTGCAAACAGTAATTTAATAATGCAGAACTAGTTTACAGTATATTCAACAAATAACTAGGTTTTTGTTCCGTATGGAAATAAATAGATATTCAAGGCCCAGAGATTTGCTCAGATGTGATTTAGGGATTATTGAATCGCTCTCTGACACTTTCGTGTAATGATGGCAGATGTTGCTCAGTCGGTTCAACCCATATTAAAAGTGATGTATCGATTTCAAAGTCAGTGCCTGTACTTTCTCTCTCCAGCATCTCAGATTTGTTTGCATGCCATCTATCTGGCCTAAAGGGAGTGTATTAAGTTTTCTCTCGCCAGTTTAGAAAAAAGTGAAATCATACAAAACACAAAGCCCTCTAGGCAGCTGTGTCCACTGCCAAAAATTTCATATCAAGCACTTTAAGGAAGCAGAAACCAACAAGTAATAACTCCATCATATTAATCAACAATCTCTAAAAGTCAGATATAAAATGGGAATCAATCTGGCAAAGAGCCAGTCTCCATGTTTTTGGAATTTGAAGAATCAGGTCATGTTAGCAGAGAATGTAAGGTTGTTCTGTAGCAGATGGAGGGATGGAATGGCTTTGTGTGTCTGAAAAGACTGTGATCTACGCCAGCATCTCTTGGAAATGTGCTGTTCTGCTTCTAATGCAAGGATGGCTTTTGTACCATCTGCCAACTACACAGTTGAAGAGTATTCATCATTTCACCTTTAAGCTAAGGGAGGAAAGATTTATTGAAATTGTAGATTTGCTTGAACCCAATCCCCCACCCATTGTTGTTGGAACTGTCAGGGATGGGTTTTCAGCCTCCCATATGACATAATGTTTTGACCTGTTTGAAAAATCTTTTCTAAGGTGCTTTCCAGGTTATTTTTTCCCAAGGTTACTCTAAGCAATGCTGTTGTTGTGTTAATCTTGAACCTTTTTTTCTTAATATATTTGTCTCATTATAGTCATGAAGTGGGACTTGGTAGGGATTGTGTGTTGGATTGTGTTGCTTGAGGCATACTAGCCTGTTTATTGCAATGACATGAGTGGCAAAGAAAATTCTGTCTCCTCCCTGGCCCCACTGTCCCCTTGTTTCCTCCTCTATCAAAGGTAAAGCAGTTCCTTTCTGTCATACTGAAACTGTTTGGTTTTCTGGAGAGCAAATAGTGGTGTAGCATAGTCACCTCTAGCTGCACTGTATAAATTTCACTTTTATCTTACTAGAGGGTACTATTAGCTTTCTTATTTACCCTAGCAAAGCCATCAAGACTGGAAAACAAAGGTCTATATTTAGTTGCTGTAATCTAAGAGCACTTTTGATCTTGATGTTTAGCCTGAAAATAGTGTTTAGTGGACAATGAAAGACTAAAGAAGAGTTTAGAAATTTTAGGCCATTTTAGTCTGCCCTTAAAAGTCCCTTGATCACAACGAGCTTACTTGGAGTATAGTCAGGTACAGCCATCAGGGGTATGAATCAAAAATAATGGTATGTGTTTCAGAATGAAGAGGGACAACTGAACACAACTGTAACCTCATTGAAATGTACAGGGTGTTCATAAAAACCTGCACTACTAAGGTGGCATATGGCATGACCCCCTTGAAAAAATGGGTTATTGGGCAAAGTTCCCAAGCCACCTCGACCCTCCCTGAGCATGTGCCTGCATAATCAAAAACAAAAATATGACACAAAGGTTAATGGACAGGGGACACCTCTCCCCCCCGACTGCTACACTCTGCTACCAAATGGCGTCTGGTGGTCCCGTCACATTGCAGCGCAAAATCATTATCCAGAACTTTCTCCGCTGTTGTCCCCCAATGATGTAATGAACTTCCACACTTCATCCGTTCTGCCAATTCCCTCTCTGTCTTCAAGAAACATCTAAAGACACAGCTCTCTCACCTGAACACCTGAAACTCTTTCCCTATTTAAAAAAAAGAAAATGTAATCTAATTTTTTAATGCACTCATTATCTCTACCAGCTAGCTTGCACCTTGTCTGGCCAACAGTTGAAACCTGGTCATGCAACGCTTCTAATATTGTTGACTCCTTATGGTTATTTGCTTGTGTTGTACTTTGCCTCACTTGTAAGTCGCTTTGGATAAAAACATCTGCCAAATTAATACGTGCAAATGTAAATGTATTATGGAGTGTTGAGGTTCAGGGCAAATAACACGTTGGCCAGCTTTCACATGATACATGAAGATGCAAGGAGAATACACATCATTGTGAATTTGATCTCACGATTATGGTCATAGTCCTTGGTGCACATTTGTGGCCTTCATTGTTAAAGAGAAAAATCCTGCATTGGGTGGAAATGGCTGAAAGAAAGGTGTGAAGAACGTGAATTCTTATACATAATAGGAATAGGCTAATACTAACTTATGTAATACTAAAACCTTTCTACTATGCAAACTAAACAACACTGTTATTTGTTATTTTTGTCATCAAGGCATGTTTCAAAATTATTTCTTCTTACTGGAAAAAGCATTTGTATAGTATGAAACCATTGTGGATGCTATATGCTCTAAAATCTCAGTTCAATACAAACGTTGGAAAAAGTACACCCCAAGAGATGCAGGTGTATTTGCCTTTGTATTCATGGATGACGGTAGCTCTCTGTCTTGTGAAAACATTTGCCCTTCAAGTGCTGTTTACACTAATATTGCCCTCTCTAGCAGACAGCTTTTCCTCTGGAAAGATATCATTCTTTTTATGTCATGCATCATTATTCTCAGTGGGGTAAATGTATTGGCCTTGAAATGTGAGTAAAACGATTATGACTAGTAAATACCGCCACGGCATGGTGGTAAATATAACTTTCTAATGGCTGAGCTGTTGCTGTCCCATTATTTTGTCACTGTTCATGATGGCCATAATGCCAATGTGTCTCAATTATTTCTCTCCACTAGCTGAGAAGAATGTGCTCTTCTACATGGAAGATGCAGTGAACCAGCTGCTGGAGCACAAGGAGGAATACACCCAATTTGGAATTGCTCGATACTTTGCTGAGTAGTAAGTTGGTTACTTTTTTATTACCTGGAATGCAGCATGCTCGAACATGATCAACTCAATGCTCCTATGACAGGTCCTGATTAACTTTTTAAAAAGCATTGATTACAAGATACAGTTAAGAGGCTTGTGTGTTACTTTGTGTTTCTAGCAAGATCTGGCCTTTAACAAAGGATTACTCTGCAAAGTAGAGTCATATCCTTACATCCTTTAATCCTTCCTTGTTTGTTGTGTCTTTGTTCCCCCTCCTTCTTGTGTGTTTGGAGACACGCATGCACCCACAATAGTCATTTTAAGGAAACCCTGTGTCCAGCCAGATCTGAATTGCCATGATCTTGGACCTTATCCTTACAGTATACCTGTACTGTTGCAAATTACAAGTAATTGGTCCCATAACTCATACTGCTTGGGTAGCTTGATGAACTAACAGGGCTGTTAGCTGTGAATTACACAGGCATGTCTTGATAAAAGCTTACTTGCCACACATGAATGTACCTACTGCTTTCAATTTAATGCCTGTCTATGTGGTCTGTCTTTATTCTGCTTTTCAGCCTGATGTGGGTACCTATGAAAATTGAAGCTGTGAACTATGTTAAGGAGAAAAAACTCTCAACAGCTACCCCATTGTATGGCATACTTGAGAAATTTTGAATGTGTTTGGTAACATAGCCGCAGGAACATGTCATACAGAAAGCCTGACAGGCCTGCTGTGTGAGTCCTAGTCAGTTGAGAAAGAAAAGAGAAAAAAAACCATATTTGGCCCCCACAGCTCAGGTAGCTGAGCCATGTAGAAAGATATGATGTGGCGTACTTAACCTCTGTGCATTTGATTAAAGTATTCAAGTCATCGATAGGGTGTGAGTAGAGGAGAGCGCTATAGCACATATGCCCCTTCCTGAAATGAATGGTTGGCTAATGAAGTGATGGGCCTATGAAAGCTGCAGACTCCTTGTGTCTATAGTCAGTGAACCAGAGAGCCGTGGTGCTGTGGTGAGTTGGAAAATGTCTGTGGCAGAGGATAATAAAATGAATGGTCCTTTTCAAAACAAACTGCAGGATGTGATTGAACTTGAAAAGTTTTGCAGTAGCACCTAAAAAGTCTGATCATGCAGGCAGAGTAATTTTAATGTACATCCATTTATACACAAACTGTACTGCACAGTCACATTGCCATAAAAATAGAGTATATATGAAGCCAGTTCCAAAGTGTCATGCTTTCCACTTTCCCTAGTGAATCTGTGCTGAGATGGACTGAGGAGGGCAATACCCAGCAAACTGTTTTAGAATGTTTTATTGTGTATCATGTGTCATTCAGCAACAGGATTGGCCAGATTTGGTCTTGGAGAGCCTAAAGGGTTCTACATATCTCCTATGAGACCAGAGCTGCGAGACTGCATCCACAATTTGGTTTTTTCATCCAGCAAGGGGCCCGAGGTCTACGCACAATTTTAATTCATACTTGTAAAGTGCTTGTAACCAGTGTGAATCACTGTTGTACATCACATGAGCTTAGCTTCCCAGTTATCAAGGTGAACAATGTGAACAGAAGTCAACCAATACAGTATTGCTTAACCATGGTAGAACCTTTACTTGTATTTCGTTTGCCAGAAAGTTTTGATATTTGTGTTAAGAGCAGCACAAGACCTGCTGTTGAGAAATACAGTAAGTCTGCAGAGCTATAGAAGCTGCAAAAACTGGGGTATGAATGTCTGTTTCAGCTAAAGGACATATGTGGACAAGCAAAGACCTGCGCACTTCGCTTTAAGCTACGTGGACGTCTGAATAATGAATTGGTCTTGGGTGTCCTTCAAATCATTCTTTCCTCATTTATTTGGATCACTGATTTGGCCAAGGTAAACTGAATAGCCATACCCTTAAGGACCTGGTTTTAATTGGGAGAACTCAAAGACTGCTAGCACTCTGTGGTCAGGATTACATACTTCTGTTTCACAGCTAACCTGCTGCAACTCTTGCCTGTGTTTTGAATGTTGTTCAAGACCGGTACACACAGCAGTATCTTAGATGTTGACAAAAACAGCCTCCATCTTCAAAGTGCAGACAGAGACTAGGCCCTACCAGACTGAATGGGAAGTGTGAACTCCGGAGTACAGTACAATTTGACATTTCTGATTGGCTTCCTGGTTTCTCAAGCTGAGTAGTCAGATTGCATTTCCCCCTGATGTTTCAGACTTTCACCAGGCTGTTGTTTAAACAGTTCTTAAAGTTTTAATAATTTCCAGTCCTGGGGTGCTGTAAGAATGGCATAATTCATTTGCTGAAATAAACAGGTGTATGTGAAGCACTTCTCTCTATAAGTTTCTTTCTGAAATGGAAGAAGCACCACCATACCGCACCTCTGAAAGAAATGATACATTTCAATCACTTGTGTTTCTAAAAGGAAATAATCATTTATATATGGTAGCCAAACCAAAACTGACCAGACCCTCAACTCAGTGTAAAAATTGAAAGCTCAAAGCTGTCCAATTCTGACTGACTGTGGAATGACTAGATTTGTTAGAAGATTTCTAATGAAAGCATCTTTGGAACAAAAACTATCTATCTATCTTTAAAAATGCATATTTTATTAAAATGTTTTCCTGTGTAAGGAAATATGTTGGTGAATTTTTGTTGGTGAATGCCAGTCCTACTTATTGTATATTTTTTCGGAGCATAATACAAAAATCTCCTATATGCAAGTATTCTGAGCCAGTATATAGGCCAAAGCTGTGTACAGAGCAGAGGTGCAGGAATGAGTTTTGGATGTTGCCTTAATCTGGATTGCATCTGCATCTATTTGTAGAAAATAACAGCATAAAAATGTAAACTACACAAATCATCCTGAATAAGAAATTATTCAGGAAGGCTATAATCGTACAGTAATGATATACTGATGAGTGATGCTAATAATACAGTTTAAAGCAATCAGTGATTAGAATTTTTGTTTAACTTTGTGTAGCTCCTCTGATTCTCCATTTTGCCATTACCAGTCATCATTCACTTCACACAGCCAGCAGCAGTTACAGATGTCCCATCAATCCTGAATATTCAGGCTGCACACCTATGAAAGATGTCATCAGGATAGTGGTGAGATGCCACAGCAAAGCTGGAGGAACAAACTGAAGGCAGCATTCAGGAGGTGTGGCTTCATGAGAGACAGTGGAAAATATGGGACTTCAGTGTCATTGATGGTGTGTTTATCATGCACAGCTATGAAAGCTTCAGGTTTACAAAACAACACAAAGAAATCAAAATGGCCTAGCAGCCATCTTTGTGCAGACAAATGGAAAATTCTCCAGAGAGGGGCTTGCCACTAGACATTGCCCCATAGTATCTGCACATGTGTTTGCTAGTTGATCCTTTGTGCCCCCTCTGATCTGTTGAAACTGCTCTGTAGAGGTCTACAGTGTGGAGGGAGCACTGATTTGGGTATGTCTCCCTGACAGTATTCAATGGGCTAAACTACCATGGAGCAAATGCAGACTCAAATGCATTTGTGTCACAGGTTATGCTACTGCATGAGTTCATCCACTTTTAACCACTTTTAATGTTTTGTGAAATGTGAAAAGCCACTAGTGTCAAATGTGACCACTAGCATGGAAATTCGTGAAAAATATGTTGTGTCATGTAGTTCATACATTTGTATGTATTTATACATGTATACATGTATACTGTATACATGTGCAAAGTCATGAATTTAATGAATTGCCAGTTGTACAGGTATTCTGAGGAAAATCGTTGTGACTAGGTACATGACACCAGTACAGTATTTCTTTTTTGGTGCCCGACAATGTTATTTTTTAACACTATCCTGTATTACTGTTAGCTTTAGAGGAATTTCTGTGAATGATTTAGAGGAGTTTTAACCTCATGACTAATTTATTCATCTCTGCACAGGCCTCACATCCCTTTTTGACCATGAGCTTGGTTGAGACTGAAAGGCAAATTCCTCAGCACAAAGAAGCTGGTATTTATATCCATATCATGCAGACCCTCTGAAAGGCTTTGTCTGGAGAGGGGTGCAGCCCCTAGAGGAAGGCCTGAAAGCCTATCCATGGAGAAGAGATTAAGTTACTACAAACCACTAGATGCTTTTGATCAAAGGGTGGAGGCGGGCTACTTTTATCATTATGCTCCATGAATGCAAGGGAATAGGAGATTTTTTTTTTTTTTTTTAAAGGTCATTAACTGGAATGAGGCTGGAATAAAAACAGTTTGAATTACTTGGTATGGAGCTGAATGATGTTAAGAATCATTTGGATGTGCTTGGGAGAGGAGTGGGGTTAAGTAGAGGAGAAGAGTATACTGAGTTCTTAACATGTTTATCTCAAAGGACAGTCAGACTTACTGTTGAAGTATTGACTCATTGGTGCATTCTTTCAATCCGTCATCAAGCGGGGCAAGCATTGCACTGCTGTTTATTCAGTGTTTGTCTGTACAACACCAGCCTGCCCTTCTGGCCAGGGGAAGGCTGAGAGTGGAAAAGTGCCATCATTGTTATTTGTTTATTTAAATTACAAAGTGTTAGGTAAATAAACAAGGAAGAGGAAACAGCAGTTCTAAATGGAATCGTACAACAGTGTCAATCAATAGTTTCAACTGCAACAATGCTACTTGTTTCTTATGAATGGCTATCAGTTTAGCCAACTTTGATTTTCAGGAATTCTAGAAGTGAACTGCAAACTCCATGCATCAGTCCATTCTACCTGGCCGTAGAGGGCTAACCCACAAGATGTTGTTTTTAACTTCTGGCTTATTTATGGTGAGTTTCTACAAGTTCGTTATTTATAGGCCTTCCTTTTTGTGGTTAATTGTCTCCTATTTAACAAGGATAGTTGCCTCCATCAGCTCCCATTCTTTCGGTCATTGTTTTGAAAAGAACAGTATTGAAATGGATTCTTGTGATATTCATTGTCATTGCCATGGCCTCTCTTGATTGCACCTGGGATTTTTGAAGGTGGCAGTGCTCACACTTGGTTCTTTTGTGGTTACAAAGTCAATGGAAAGTGAAGATTGGAGTGGCTGGTCATTGAACTCCAGCAGATGAAATGGCATTTTAATTATTATAAAAAACCCTCTGTTATGGTTTTTTGTTTAATCTTGTCAGCAAGCAACTGTCCTTCATTAAAAAGTAGAAATGACAATATTTACTTAACAATAAAGGAAAAAGAAAAGTTTTTTCCATGAAATGATACTCTAGAATCATGACTGCTCTCAGGATAAACCCATAGTTGTGGGATAAAATTGGTTTCACAGTGCTTTGTATCAGCCCGAGAAGAAACACCAGGCTTGGTCTACAGGGCTACGATGGTTCCTGCCATATTTGCGACATGGATTATAGATGTGGGAGTCAAGCCTAAGGAAAAAGCCAAACTAAACTAAATGTATACGAGTCAGTTTTGCTTGCCTTTAATTTGTTGCCTTTATCAGTGTGCAGTTTAAAGTAGTGTAAATTGGCCTGGTGCTCCGTTACTTCAATATTGTCCTTAGGGAAACTAATGAGATTATAAGATCTGAAACTATCAGGCAGCTATCTATGGTGTCTGGTGATTGTAATTGCCTGATCTATATTTGGTAATGACATAATAATATCAGTGTTAACGTCCAGGGAGAAAACTGGAACACTGGTCGTTTTCAGTTTAAATACAAAATGAGTAGGAAAGAAATGTTGGTTCCATTATTTTTGCTTGCAGGCCATCTACACAGTAAAATGCAAAGTGTACAGTGAAGTTCTTATTTGGAAACCTTTAATGAAAGCCCAGAGAGTTGGTATAGAAGTTTTTTTTTTGTTAGTCTTGACAGGACTGTCATTTTGAATTGAGAGTAAAATCAAAAGAGAGGGAGATAAAGAGTGGATGAAGGTATAGTAGGGAGTGTGGGTCAAATGCTACCTTGTGGTAAAATGATGCGTATAACTCACAACTGGTAGAAACCCACATTGCTCTTTTTTCCATGCAGCTTGACTGCATTTGAAATACCTTTACAGCCTAATGCATAACATATAAAGAATTCCCACAATCTGTAAACTAATCTTTCCCACAGTCTAAATACTGAGAGAACAGTATGCAACATGTGGTTTGATTATTTTTCTTTGGTTTCTCTTCCCACTATTTACAGCTTCATCCCACTATTTAAGTTCGTATTTACTGCCTGTTTGATTTGCAGCAGACTGACATTAATGCTCAGCTCTTTCTAAAAGCTGCCTTTCAATTTTCCTGTTTAACCCTGATGGGGGCTACGCATGGGTCTCCATTGACTGGGTGCAATCTGTAGCTCAGAGTGCAGTAGGGGGCACTGTGACCAGATGGAGACATTGGCGCAGCTGTGTCTATTGTGGGTCTCCTAACCATGAAATGCCCACCCTTACACAGCTTATAATGTGGACACAGGGTGGAAGACTGGGATCGCAGTAACACTGTCCAAGTTCTGAGAGGATAATGGGTGATCATTTAATTTCGCATAAGCATGGGCAGATCTGATGTCTGAACCACAAGAAAGTGTTCTGCATGCGTAATACATACACATTTATACATGCACACATGTTGACACGCATGCTCCATCACTGCTTCCATGAAGTGTGTTGTTTTATTCCGTCTGTGTCAAATAAATACAAATGCTGGACAGATGACAGATTTCCCGCTGATTATATTTATATGCTTATTATTAGGAAATGGTCTAACACCGTTACATGTGAGATCGGTAATGAAAAGAGAGAAGTAAAATGCAAATACCTCAAGATGCAATCAAAAATAATGTGTGCTGTTAAAAACCACTGACACTGACATGAGTGGGTTCTGCTTTATTCCGTATAAAGTCTGCCATTGAAAATAAATAGCATGTATACCAGTGTGGACTACCATAATCGTTTTTCCTTGAGCACATTTTCAGGTGACTGTTAACAGCCACTTTGGACCTTAATTTTCCTAGATGTTCCGATTGCATCAAGCTGCGTTGCTGTCACCACCAATTGTGAGGATGCTATGATTACTAGGTGTAAACAGGCTATTGGAAATAATAGTTGTTGGTGTTTTTTCTTAAGGTTTGAAAAGTACAATCACAGTAATAGCCCTTCTTAATACAGTATTGATTGTGGAGCCTTGATCTTGCTCATTTTCCAAAGAAAAGCATGTCCTTTGAAATTCAATGTGTGTATCTGCTGCTTTTAGTGTGTACGCAGTTTGGGAAAATAAGCTGTCTGAACTGCCACTGTTTCAGATGAACCACAGGGAATTCAAGGACTCAAACAGAATGGGATTCATGTGATTCTAGTCAATTTCAACCCCTTTCTCATTCTCCATTATGCTTTGTGCTTACAGGCAAGAAAATGTGATGATTAAATAGTTTGAACCTGCAGAACAAAGTAATAAATGCCACGGACTCTCACAAAGCTTTGAATATAGAATGCTTGATATGAAGAGACCTTATGTTGAATTATGAGTTTACAGTGCTGTGCTCTTATGACAGATGTAATTTGTCTACCTTTTCACTGTTTTACACAGCTTTAGCAGTGTGAGGAATGGGAATCACATCCTTTTCAGAGAGTTTGCCTACATCAGGGCCACATCTCACAACAGGGCCTCCTTCATCCGCATCTTCTGGAGGTGTTTTAGACAGATCGGGAAGAATGGAGGTGAGGTCTCTACAGTGTTTTTGTATCCCTGTGTATGTGCATTTGTGTGAGTGAGTGAGTGAGTGTGTGTGTGTGTGTGTGTGTGTGTGTGTGTGTGTCAGTCTGCACATTAGCCTGCTGGTTGTCAGCTTTTATAGTACATACTCTGAGTGGACAGTATTTTATGGACTGCGCACAGGGTCATTGATATATTGCGTTTTTGCTGCCAATAGCCATGTCACATCTAAGATTATGTATGACTATGGATCTTATGAAATCAGTTATTACTGTGTGTGTGTCTGTCTGTCTGTGTGCATGTGTGTGTCTGTTCATTTGTTAATCCAGTGTTTCTCAATCCTACTCGTGGAGGCCCACTGTCCTGCATTTCTTCTGTCTATCCTTGCTCCAAACACACCTGATTGAAATTAGTGTGCATGCTCTTGATTAAATCAGGTGTGTTGATGAGTTCAGTCAGGTAGGTAGAGCAGAGAAAGATGGAAAACATGCGGACAAGGGGGTCCCCAGGAGCAAGATTGAGAATCAGTGTGTTAATCTGTGTATTTTTGCATCTGTGTAATAGTAGCTGTATTATCTTACATGTCTCCCCCAAGCAGATAAAGACTCGTTGCTTAGAAAAGAGATTGGCATTTCAAGTATAATTAATTTATTGGTTAAAGGTAAGCCTACAACTTGTGGAAGTGTAACAGAGTATGCGCCGTCATTTTGTTTGTGTCTGACACCAGGACCCAGTTGCACTGTGAAATGTTTTGTGCCCCTTCAGCCTGTTCACACAAGAATAGCACTAATATTAAAACTAAAAAAAAAAATTCCACATAGCAAAACTCAAATCAGCTCTGTACGCAGTAGACTGTATGGCTTAGGGTCTTTATTTGTCCATTTAAGTGAGCAATAAACAAAACAACAACATAGTACTAATGCAATATTCAGAGGTAATTTACTGTAATCTATAGAGAAGGGAAGGGGGAGCAATATTCTGGGCTTTGTATGAAGGTTAGACAGTAGCAAAATCAGGAAAGGGTTTCGTATGAACTTCTGTTATTAGTTATTAAAATAAATGAAGAGCTTTTTAATATACAGTAGACAGTATTATTAATGTAAGAAACCACATTAACATTTTAATTTACGGTAAAATGATTTGGTAAAAGCATCCTATCATGCAAATAGTGTGTAAAATGGAATTGTTTTTCTCAATAGAAATAATGGTTTCCAGCACCCCACTGTTAAGTATTGCACTCTTTCGTAACGCACATAAATATACAGTGTCAGTGTTGGATGGTGACTACCCAAGGGTCACTAAAGCACTAATGTGACAAAAACATAAGCCTACTACTTAATTGCCATCTTGGCTTTGCACACACAGGCTTCACACACATGTTTTTGAGAGTGAAGAAGTAAAATAATGAACAGATAGAATAATGCACATTTGATTTTCTTTGGGGAATCTGTCGCCAACTTTAAGCCAGTGCTCATCCTTGTTTGACTCCAGCTGCCAAGGCCTAGTGGGAAAAAGCATCCTTATTCTGTCACTCCAGAAGTACTTTTTGCTGACAGGCAAACCTTAACAGCTTGAGGACAAAAACCCCTCACAGCCATCTCTGCCTCTGCACCAATACCTGCTAGTGGCAGCAGCCAATTTAGGATTCAGGTTTGTGCTCTGTGCATTTTGACACTTTGGATGTAGGCTGTTGAAGGACAGATGCATTGGGGTGAAAGCCTGTTTTGGGCTTTGTAAATGCATGCCCTCCCACTACCAATTACTGGAGGGTTGCATGACAGTGGTGATTGTGTGTCCCGTGTTAGAGTTCCCCATGGATTCTCTGTGGCTTGGCTAATGACTCTTCCTGTCTGGAGCTGCAATTGCTGAAGCTGGGAAAAGTTTTTCCCATTGGCCAGGCTACCTTCCCATTTATTTATGGATCTGTTTGATCATGCCTGTTTAGACTCAGCAGCAGAGATTGGGAAATGGCACAGTGCACAGCTGTACCCTGCTGGGGTTTGAATATGTTGTTTGTTGTAACAAGTGATTTTTAATTTTCATTGTTCTTTATTGTGCTTTATTGTTCTTTATTCTTCTTTATTTGTATAAAATCACATGCATAAATATTCCGTAATGCCATGTGCCCATGTTGTAACATTAGCCTATTTGGCATAAAGAAATCTAGATAAGCACACAGCTGAAACCAGAACCAGGTCTTACTTAATTTAGGTTTGCTTGGCTGAGACATCACTGAATTGTCAGCCTTTCTCTCTTCAGATATATTGATCTTCGGGGTCAGCAAGCATACCAAGGGCATTTTGTAAAGCTTTTTTTGCGAAACCTTCAAATCAATGTCTATAAGTAATGGTATTTAAAAGTAGACTTGTTTTGCTGATAAGAAAAATGTGGTGCTACCAATTTTTGGGAGAAGGAGAAGAATAATAAACATGAAGTCAGCTGGCAGTCTAAGTGGAAATTTTCTGCATGCGCTCAGCTGAATTGTTAATATTTTTGGTAGTAAAGTGCCTCGTAAATTGAACCTGTGCAAACATGGCTGCAAAGCTACAACCTGAAGTGTGTGTCTTTTTTATTAATCTTTTGATTGTTGGATGCATTTTTAAAATACTTTCAAATATTAAACCTTGAATTTGAGGTGGAGTGACATGCATGTATATGTGAGCAGCATTTAGTTTATGATAAGATAGCAAAGTTGGCTCCGGTTTTATTTGGCCTGATATGAGTGGCTCAAGCCATTTAAAAAACCTGATGCTGATTCTAATGAAATTGTTGCACTTTTTGGGCCAAAGCACAATTCACTTTGTTTAAACACTGAGTTTTAACTCTGAGTTTGTCTTGACACTTTAATGTTTAGTGTTACTTTGAAGCAACTAAAGCAGATCAAATGCACTTTTCAAATGCCCAATTTTGATTTTTGATGCCCAAACATCTAAGTAAGTTTTGAATAACCTGATGGGTGAAGTTATAGTGTTGTGCTGTTGGAAAATTGATGTTCCTTGTTCTGATTGCATACTTGTGTTCACCAGGGACATTCTCCCCAGAAAACAGTCATAAAACTGCTATGATTTTTGAGGAACTTGATTTTGTATGACTTTGCTGGAAAATTGATCCAAAAATCTATTTTTGTGCCCCATTTATGCACTGTTCCCAGAAACTTCATTTAGAAGTCCCAGATGTTTGCCGCTGTAGCAATGTATTTTTTTGTAACTGGAATGTAACTGCAGACTGCTCTGTCACTGATGGTAGGGGCTCATTCGTAACTAACCACTGGAGCAAATGTCCACATGTGATATTGTTTTTTAGCTACTTGGGGTGGAATTGGGGTGGAATTTCTCTGCCCAAGCTGTTACTATCTTCACAGAAGTATGTGAGTAGCTGTCTGTAATAATCTTTGCAATATCCAAGTCCAAGAAGTCCAGAAAAGTTTTTGTTTTCACTCCATCTTTGAAGGTTTCAACTGTTGATAGAATGCCTCTAGTTCATCATCTGAACCTGACCAGTTGATTATAATGTCATAAATCAAACAATTGTTCAACAGCATACCTGAATTTTATGTTTGTTGGTTTGAAAGTAGACTTGACTTTAAAAGGCTTGATTGGATGCTCATTCAACACTAGAAGTTTTGTTCTTCTATAAAGGAGCAGAATACTAATTTTTGTCATTTTGGTGGTACCAAGCTTTGACATTTAATTTCTGTAGAACCTAAAATGGTCCACTTGGGTTTTTAAGTGAATGAGTTTGTGGGATGGAGTAAAAGGCAGACCCTTCCAGCTGTATTCAGTATTGGCATGTTTAGGAAGGCAGTGAAGCAATAGAAGAAATGTGTACAGCAGAAACTATTTTATACAATATGCAAAGCCTTCATGTTGTCCTGTTATGTGTTATATAGGTCATACTGTTGTCAGTGTGTGGAGAGGATTACATCCAAGATGTTGGTGAATGTGTTTCAATGTTCTTCTGCTGTTTGAACATTGGGAATGAATTTGTGTCTTGCATTTCATTGTTTTGCTATGGATCTCTGCTTCTACTGGCCCTTCCAACACTGGCAAGGTGGCTTTGGTAGCTTATTGAGGCATGTTATTTCCTGGATGCTCATCTTCATCACTGTTGGTCAGATTGGATTTTTTGGCTGATATGCTTAGGCTTGACCATGCCACCTCCAAAATACACTCAGCTTTCTTTGCAATAATTTTATACCTCTTGAGTTTATTGAGTGTCAGTTGTGTGAAATTCGTAGTCACTTAGTCAAGAGCAACTTTACTCTTTTTATGACCATTTTCCAGATCTGACAATACACCAAGCAGAATTCCTGCTCTACATTTTGTTCTCTAAGTAAGTTCATTTTAGAGACCCCTGAATTCATAATGATGTGCAATGAGAGTAACACTTGTTTGAAAGATGAAGCCTGTTGCCTCAGGGTTATTTGAGGCCCTGTTCACACCTGGTATTAACATGCGCCTTGGGTGATCCGATCAGAAGTGGACAGCTCTAAATACATCTGTTCACACCTGGCATTAAAATGCGTCCCCACATGCGTCCCGAGTGACCACTTGTGATCGGATCTCACTTCCCGACTCTATATGCAAATAAACACGTACATCATTTCCATTTGCAAATATAAGTTTACACATCATTTAAAGATCTGCTTGAACGAATCTTGTTATCACTGTCACTATGAAATAATGCGTGTTGTATCTATTAATAAAAACCTAGTTGACTAGCAAGCTAGATTCTGTTCATCACTGAAATTAAATACCCTTTACTCAGCCGCAGCTGATCTTTTGTTAAATTCTGTTTATCGTTGGAAAAAGCATAAACGCTAGATTAGAACATTTTGAACTTCACCTTATTTGTCTGGCACCTTGCCAGTATGGTTGAATTAAATACGCTAAGCAAGGTATTGTGTTTCCAAAGTTTCTTATGTTATTCACTGAAATGAAAATGTTTCATAATGTAGTTTAATATCAAAGGGTGTTTGTTGGTTTGCTAGTGTTGTGAATACATCTATGAATTACTTTTCTAAAACCGAAGCGTGCTTGTTATGGAAGAAGAGACATTTTAAAACGCTTAACGTGAAAGGGCTTAACGTGGCTTAATGTCCCAAAACAGCGATCAATGATGACCAAATTTCTCTCGTACATCTCTTGTCGTAAACACTTCCACCTGTCAAAAAATCAAAACTGAAATCCTATGAGTATGGACGCTTTTTTGATAGGAGATAGTGTTTGTGACATGTGAGATGTCAGACAAATTTGGTGATCATTAATCGCTGTTTTGGGACATTAAGCCACGTTAAGCTTTTTACTTATAATGGGCGTCAATGAAGAGGAAAATGTAGTGAGATATTGACCATACTCCTAGGATTTCGGATGGTTCCAGAACTGAGAGAGTCGCAGAATATAAATATCTTGGCATCTGGCTAGACGAAAAGCTTACATTTAAATATCATCTAGACAATCTTGTGACTAAACTACGACAGAAGATTAGGTTCTTTTATAGAAATAGAGCCAGCTTCCCTCTGTTTTGTAGAAAAGGGATTATTGAAGCAGTATTCATGTCAGTTTTAGATTATGGGGATGTGATTTATAGGCATGCATCTTCTTCTGTCCTCAAACCTCTGAACTCAGTTTATCATTCTGCCCTTCGCTTTATTACTGGTGATGTTTATGGCACCCATCATTGCATTCTGTATGAGAAGGTTGGTTGGTCCTCTCTTTCGGAGAGACGTGATAGGCACTGGTATTTATTTATTTACAAAGCCCTTATTGGCAAATTACCGTCCTATATTACATCTCTTCTGGACAGATCAGTAGGGACTTACCAAACTCGGACACATGACTGGCTCACACTCCATGTACCTAAAGTGAATTCTGAATTTGGAAAGACTGCATTTAGATTTCCATTCACATGGAGTAACCTACAGAGCACTTTAAAAATGGATAGTCTCATGAGTTATCAACAATTTAGAAGCAAGATTTTAAACTTTCCCAAACCAGAATGCCATCTGTGTATCAATCTTAAATGTCTTAAAGTACATTGAAAACTTTTGGGGGTCCCTCATACGGCTCACACACCGGGCACACCTCCGATAGCTTCGTGGCAAGCCATCCCACTAACACCATTTGTAGCGAAGGGCGAGAGCAGTCACCCCACCCAGCCTCGAACCTGTGTCTACGGGGTACCGAACATGCGACTTTGACCGTGACCCCAAAGAGCCAGGCTCGTTGGTATGGCAGTCAGAGCGCATACTCAACCATAGTGACAGCACTCTGTCACACTGCCCTCCCCTTTGGGAAGCGCGCCCATGTGC
Organism: Megalops cyprinoides; assembly: GCF_013368585.1. NCBI lineage: Eukaryota > Metazoa > Chordata > Actinopteri > Elopiformes > Megalopidae > Megalops > Megalops cyprinoides. The sequence continues at coordinate 25,606,147 of NC_050590.1, read as the reverse complement.
TTCACGCACCAAGGCGTCCTGCGCACCCACCGTACTTCTCCCATCCCAGGGCACCCCACTTACTGGTGTTCACCCATCTCTGGGGTCCCTCACAATAGGGCTGTGACGGTAATGATTTTTACTTATCGCAGTAATAAAGCAACAAATTTCCGCGATTTAGCGGTTTACCCCCCGGCACCACCCTTAAAAGAGTTTTAATTATTTTTCAAATCAAATGACAAATAAGAAGATGGTAAGGGAACATTAGGCTAATGGTTTGAAACATGCAACATAATTGAACATTCATGATGTCGGTAGGCTATCTACTACAATCACTGCTTGTATAAAGTGCTGCAAAAAAATCAAAATGTACTCATTCTTTATTTTGCTGCCGCATGAACTATTGATGGGTATAATGCATTTGTTAGCCCACCCACCCAGTATCACCACCAGCTGGCACTGATTACAGGTAACAAATTAGTGAGGATAGACCATCAGATTGTTCATGTTTATGGAAGATTAAATGTAAACCAGACATTGGGAGCCTGTCCTTGTATTTCATCTTTATTCGAATGTAGTGCATGCAATTAAGAGAAAAAGCATTTTCCCTGTACAGCAAAAACAAACTCTCTTTTGTTTTTGTTACTGAATTGAGATCTGACAGTTCTACATGTCTGACAGTGGTCTCTGATAATGATCTATCAGAGACGTTTCCTGGCAAATGTGGAGAAGAAAATGATTTATAGGAACACAGGCATGAGAGAAAATAGAGAGAGAGTGAGTCAGTGAGGTAGACCTCATTAGCCACAGCCTAGCAGGGCTGCCTCACCAACTAGGACAGGCTTTCATTAATGGTGTACTTAGCATCCAGCTCTGAGAAAGCCCAGAGCTATATCGTCTTCTACATATCAAAGTAAAGTGTACCTATGCAACCCAGGCCATGTCTGAAGGTGACTGCACAAGTGGTAAGGTTCACTGTGGGGAATTAATCATTAACCTGAGATGATTCAGCAGATTTAAGACATATTTCTTAATAGAAGACCAGTAAGCAGTAAAATTTTCTCTGAAAATGTAGGTTTTGTTTTATATTCACTGACACAGTGGCATTTTCTCTGCTTTGAGCCTGGTGAAGTTTATGTGTTTGAGAGTGCATTTCAGAGAGAAATGACTTTTATTGCTATTATTAATTTGCTATTTTTAAGATCTTTGCCTTGAGCTCAGAAGAACTCCATCGTAAACCTTCTATTGGCGCACATTCATATTTGTTTCAGATCTGTTGGTTATGTTGGTTGAGTTAACTTAAACATCACATAAACAACAACTTGCGTAGAGGACAGTTTTCCAGATGGCTTTCAGGGCAGCACATTCAAGCAATTGGCAAATTCAAAGCAACAAATGAACTGCAAGGGAGAAAAACAAGGAATTACAGGGGTAAATATAATCTGTTTTTTTTTAAACCAAATGTTAAATGCATCATTTTTGCAGTAAGGGATTCCATGCTACACAATTTGAACTATTTGAGGAGCTTTTTGGGTACTTCTCTTATGCTGATATTTCCTTATAAAGATATACTGTATTTTCCTGGTCAACCATCTGGACTGAGAAAAGCAAACATAATTAATAAAAGCTGTACAGTAAATACAAAGATTTAATGCATCAAACTGAAAGAGTGGGCCAGGTGCAGCAACATGCCCGTGCAGTGAGCACCCATTAATTAGCAGTTTGGTTTAGTTAATAATGAGCTCACTTAAGCTGACAGTTGAGAGGAACCACTTTGGTTATATGTCCTTTAATTGTTGAAAATTTTCCAGTTCTTACTTGTCTGATGGTGTTCATAAATGCCAGATTCTTGTCCCTTTTGATTCCCCACAAGGCTCCCAACTGAGTGTTTTTGTGCAGTCAATTCCATCTACATTGTGGCAATAATGGCTGATCAGAACACCAAGGCAAACCCATCTGGCTGCATTTCCACCTGTAAATCAGAGGCCTTTTTATAAGTGTGTTTTAAGTGCTGAAGGTCTAAGGCCACCTCCTTAGTTGTGTAGTCTAGACTCTATAATGGAATGACAGAAGTACTGACTGGACAGGGAGATGTGCTGATGGCTGAGAGCTACAGTGGGGAGAACAAGTATTTGATACACAGCCGATTTTTCAGGTTTTCCCACTTACAAAGCACGTAGAGGTCTGTAATTTTTATCATAGGTACTCTTAAACTGTGAGTGATGGAATCTAAAACAAAAATCCAGAAAATCACAGTGTATGATTTTTAAATAATTAATTTGCATTTTATTTAATTTAAGACATAAGTATTTGATCACCTACCAACCAGTAAGAATTCCAGCTCTCACAGACCTGTTAGTTCTTCTTTAAGAAGCCCTCCTGTTCTCCACTCATTACCTGTATTAACTGCACCTGTTTGAACTCGTTACCTGTATAAAAGACACCTGTCCACACACTCAATCAAACAAACCCCAACCTCTCCACAATGGCCAAGACCAGAGAGCTGTGTAAGGACATCAGGGATAAAATTGTAGACCTGCACAAGGCTGGGATGGGCTACAGGATAACAGGCAAGCAGCTTGGTGAGAAGGCAAATACTGTTGGCGCGATTATTAGAAAATGGAAGAAGTTCAAGATGACGGTCAATCTCCCTCGGTCTGGGGCTCCATGCAAGATCTCACCTCGTGGGGCATCAGTGATCATGTGGAAGGTGAGGGATCAGCCCAGAACTACACGGCAGGACCTGGTCAATGACCTGAAGAGAGCTGGGACCACAGTCTCAAAGAAAACCATTAGTAACACACTACACCGTCATGGATTAAAATCCTGCAGCGCATGCAAGGTCCCCCTGCTCAAGCCAGCACATGTCCAGGCCCATCTGAAGTTTGCCAATGACCATCTGGATGATCCAGAGGAGGAATGGGAGAAGGTCATGTGGTCTGATGAGACAAAAATAGAGCTTTTTGGTCTAAACTCCACTCGCCATGTTTGGAGGAAGAAGAAGGATGAGTACAACCCCAAGAACACCATCCCAACCGTGAAGCATGGAGGTGGAAACATCATTCTCTGGGGATGCTTTTCTGCAAAGGGGACAGGACGACTGCACCGTATTGAGGGGAGGATGGATGGGGCTATGTATCGCGAGATCTTGGCCAACAACCTCCTTCCCTCAGTATGAGCATTGAAGATGGGTCGTGGCTGGGTCTTCCAGCATGACAACGACCCGAAACACACAGCCAGGGCAACTAAGGAATGGCTCCGTAAGAAGCATCTCAAGGTCCTGGAGTGGCCTAGCCAGTCTCCAGACCTGAACCCAATAGAAAATCTTTGGAGGGAGCTGAAAGTCCGTATTGCCCAGCGACAGCCCCGAAACCTGAAGGATCTGGAGAAGATCTGTACGGAGGAGTGGGCCAAAATCCCTGCTGCAGTGTGTGCAAACCTGGTCAAGAACTACAGGAAACGTCTGATCTCTGTAATTGCAAACAAAGGTTTCTGTACCAAATATTAAGTTCTGTTTTCCTGATGTATCAAATACTTATGTCATGCAATAAAATGCAAATTAATTACTTAAAAATCATACAATGTGATTTTCTGGTTTTTTGTTTTAGATTCCGTCACTCACAGTTGAGGAGTACCTATGATAAAAATTACAGACTTCTACATGCTTTGCAAGTGGGAAAACCTGCAAAATCGGCAGTGTATCAAATACTTGTTCTCCCCACTGTATTGGTGTTGCTCTGAGGGAGCTTACTCACGATTACTGGAATTATGATTTAATGCTACAACCAAAGATGCACAGTAATATAGTGTTGATGGTAACTGGTGCAGAAATGTCATGGGATTGGGTTTGCTTCAGCACACCCTGCTACACAATGAGTTATCCTTGCTTGATTAGCAGGCAGAAATAACGAGGTTAACTTGAACAACATCCTTTTTCATGTTATTACCTCATGCATTGGTTTTGCATGCACCAATCTACAGGATGATGTACACTGCATATATTTTACTTACACATTTGTACAGCTGGATGTATATTTGAAATAGCCATTCAGGTAAAGTGTTTCACTGAGACCTTCAACAGCAGTGCTCTATGAGGAATTTCTATTGAGAAATATTGCTTAGGATATACAAAATTTTTTGGACAGTATCTGACAATACTTGTGGGAAAATGGCTGTCAAAAAGTCAGAGCAGCATTATTTGAGGAATTGTGGGTATAATTAGCTCTGCTTCTGACTGGAATGCATTCTAACCCTAGCCAGGGATGCATCCACCACGTTACGAGACCCAGTGCCTGTGGACAGGGACGCCCATGCAGCGATGCTCATGCTTTGCTGGGGTATGCATTTAACAGACCTCTCTTGGGTTTGGCAGCTTGTAGCTGATTCCCCCTTCCTGTTGGTGGGATGCAGCTGCTAATGATTTGATCAGGGGTCTGCCTCTAATTTAGGCATGGCCTGAGAAAGTCCCTCTTGAAAGCACAAGGAGGAGAATTCATGTCTTTCTCACCATTCACTTGTATTATTTTTGTAGGTTTTAGAAGACCGTTAAATTCAGTATCAACTTCTTGGATTTGTTGTTAATTCCCTCAGCCAGGAGTTTTAATTTTTTGTTCTTTGGAAATGTCCTTTTCACTTTAAACATATTAATATAACCATCATGTTGTGTGATGTCTCAATCAGGGAGGCCGTTGTTAATGTTGTAAACTAACACACTTGCATTCATCATGGCACATTTCTGTTTGAACATTTTCTGGTTCATTGCAGTGGAATAAACCGTGCCTGAATTCTCATGTGTGTGTTATGTTTGAGTCAGACTTCATTAATTTCACTAGATAAAGAGAATACTCTCTTAATACCTAGAAAAAACTGCTTAGCACCCCAGTTTTTGATGTTTTTTTTTTCAAACTCAGTTTTCAGTCTTTAAATGAAGTTCAAAATAATTGTTGGCTTTGACATCCTTGCATAATTATAATTCATTAAAACTAAGTAACCTGAATTGTGGTTAATAAGGGAGTCATCAATAATTGCGTGCAAAAACCAAATTCATTGAAAACCTTCAAATGCTCCATTTTTCAGTACTAGAAAGCAGTCTCCAGGCTACTTTGGGTAAATCAGGTAGTGAATTACGTGTGAATATGTGTGAATGGATGGCAAAATTAAATTACTCAGAATTAATGGTTAAATAGGAGGAGGGCTTTAGTGGAAAGACACATTTTGATGAAAATTGTTCCTTTCAATATATTTCTCCATTTAAAAACGAGTTCTTGTTATGTGTGTGTTGTGTGTTAGGTATTGAGATAATGGTGGCGCAGTGATGTAATAAGAGTAGCAAAGAAGACTTCCTGTCACATTGAGTGGAACATGAAGTGTCAGCCCAAACAAACTGCAGTCACCCTCTCTCGAAAAGAGTCCAGCTCTGCGGTAGATTCCAGGGGATGCTTTGCAGTCCAGATATTTCCATTACATGGTACACTGCTCTGTTGGGAACTACTGTGAATGAAAGCCATACATACATGTCAAAGGGTGGAGGAATACTCATTTAGGGTGTCTGCTCAGACCACTAGATGATGGGGGTTTCAAAAGCCTCCCAGTTAACCTAAAAGACATAACAGCCCTTCAACCAGAATGCCTCTGTGGTGGCTTTTCATTTCTGGTTGTTAACCAGAAATTGCCATTCTCTGGGCATAGCAAAGTAAATTAGATTTCTTTTTCCTCCTGTATTTAATTGTTGCTAATATAGCAGAACTTAGAATTCTTTCTTTTGGGGAAAAAGCATAAAAAAATTAGCCTAAACCTTAGCTGATTACAAGAGTGTACTGCAGGTCCTGTTTAATGAGCTCTCAGTCTTTTCTCAGGGTGAAGGGCAGATACAGCCGAAAAAGTGTCCTGTAGGATTTCATTATGATGTGAGCAATGTTCGTTGTGTCATTCTCAGAAAAAAAACAAAATAAACAAAAATACTGTCCCCTGAAGCCCTTGAACTTAATTCAATTTGAATTGAATTCTGTGGTGAGAGAGAGCTGGTTACTGGATGTTTATGTGAATGAATAGGTGTTGTGTGAATGACATAACACATGGCATGGTCTTTTTTCATAAAACAACAGTGAATGCTTTTTCAAATTTAAAAGTGTAATGTCTTTATACTAAATTTAATGGGCTGTTTAATCTATTTTTTATGCCGGTGTATTTCAAGCACACGTTCAGCATTATCGCTGTTAGCAGGATCATGTTGTCCTTTCCATCAAATTGAATTAAATAGTGTTCTTAGAGCTTCCCTGTGTGTTTTGTTGGTGCACAATCCAGTGTGTCCCTCATTAAAGAGCTGTCTGTCCTTGGCTTTTCTTTGTGCCCATATGCTGTGCTTGTTCTTCAGCAGAGTGCCAATCAGATGTTCAAGGGTGCATTTGACCACAGCAGCTTACTTTCAAATTAAGCATTCCAATTAGCGCCTTCAATAAATGCCTCTTGAACAAGAGCTTTCTGAGCTGTACCATATGCATACATGAATATTCATGCTGTTAAACAGGTGGGGCACTCAACTCCCTCCCTCATAGTCACAAAGCTTTAAATTCAGCTCAATATTACCTTTTATTTTTCTCATTAGTCTGATGTGCAGGCAAATACCAATAAAGCAGAACAACAGGAGAAAAAACAATGACATTGCAACAAACCAAAGTCAATCCGTGTCAAATTAGTGTGAAAATAAACTGGCAGACCTTGGTTAGACTTGGCATGGTACATAGACTTGGTTTGTCCCTTGGAAATTAAGTTTAAACTAAATTAATAAACAAACTGCTGCATCCAGAAGAATACTTTTATTTTATGTGGAAAGCAATATGTTTACTATATGGCAGTAGCCATTTGTAGTTGACATTTTCTGTTAGTCAGGCTTTATATTTTTATAAATGTGTAATTATGACTGTACTTCATAACTACAGTTATCTCCAATGAGATATGTGTATCTGAAATGCACAAAAGTGCTTTCCACTCTTCCATTCTACATTTGTACTTGTTCATACCAAACAAGAAAATAATAAATAGAGTAATTAAAAAATAAATAGTAAAACAATGTCACTTTAAACCCAGAGCTCTCTTGGTGTGTTGCTGTGATTTTCTAGCAGTGGAGAAATTTTCAACTGCTGCCTGACACAGTAATGTAGTCCTGAAGGAATGCTCAAATGGCCCATTACTGTCTCTGGTGAAGTGTGAACGCAGTGTTTGAATTTCAGCCCAATTGAGCCGTGCCCTCTAAGCCCCCATTCCTCCCCTCATCAACACACTTCCCTCCAAACCAAAGACAATGTCTTCAAAAGCAACATCCCCACCCAACCAGAACCCTTTACCTAAAGTGCGTATTTTACTGTGGGTGGGGGCAACAGAAATTGCACATTCCCAAAAAGAAGCCTGCTGTCTGAAAGAATCTTGTCAGTCAAGAGGGGTCTCTAGGAGAGCCCTTGTTTATTCTTGTTTGATTGTGACTGCTCCTTTGTGCTTGAGTGCACAGAGTGGTCAGCTCCAAGAGAAGTGGGGTTAGACGGAAGTTTGTCTACTGGATGTTGTTGTTAAACACAACTGGGGCAGCAGTGTAGCATAGTGGTTAAGGAGCAGGACCCGTAACCAAAAGGTTGCCAGTTCAATCCCTGCTGGGACACTGCTGCTGTACCCTTGAGCAGGTACCTACCCCACAATTGCCTCAGTAAATATCCACCTGTATAAATGGATAACATTGTAAGAGCGTCTGCTAAATAATGTAATGTAATATGGATAGAAGGGCATGTGTGCAAGGGTGATGCCTCCCTTTTCACAGAACCAAATGACTTTGCAGGTTCAGGATCTGCCACTGTTTGTTGTACAACTCTAATTACGTGTCATAAAAAGCATCCGATGAAAGCAACATCCCATGACAGGCATGTGGAATTTCCTACATATTATTGTTAAGGCGATGTACATTAAAATCCGAACGTCACATAGGGGAGGTAGAGAAGGGGTATAGGTAGTTGTAGTTTAAGTGGTACCACTGGCTCTGATCCTTATCAAACATGAAGCAGTCAGCTAGGATTTCCCCTCATGATGTCCCAGCCTTTCTCCTCTTTCCCTCGAAGGGTATTAGCACTTTATTTCTTTATTTAAAAAAAAAAAAAAATTAGGGTTCATTACTTTCTTATTACAGATGATATACATGTTAAACAATACATTGTTTGTGGTGAGCTACTTACAATTTGCCATCATACAGATAACAAATGCATAACCTATACACTGCTAATGTAAACTACATTATTATTTAAGCATCTCTGGTAAGGTCGTCTCAACCCTTACACACTTACAATGTCACACCCCCCTAGTCACCTCCTCCACCCATTGTCCAATTCAGAGAAGAAAGTCTGGGTGCCTTTCAAATATACATTAATGCACACAAAACAACCTCTTATTTGACATATGTTTAAGATAGCACATAATTATCTGTACTCATATGAGTACACTGTGCAAGACAACCTTACTTTCCAGCTACAACAGAATGGCACTAAATGGAGCAGCAATAAAAGGCATTGCAGAGGTCTAATGTACATTTTTTTCTCAGGTAAATCAGTGGAAAAATAAAGACGTTAGTAATTAAGATACCTAGTACCCTCACACATGGATGCAATTTTTAAATTTATCACCACAATATTAAGTCAAAAAGATTATGAACTTCCTTATGCTGAACACTAATATCCTTTGCAGGTATTCGTCTGTACAATATGTAACCAGAGAAGTGTTCACATCATTGTATGAAAGGTGACAATTTTACAGAACATCAGAGGGAAAGAGGTTGTATATTTCGCACAGATAACATCGCTGTGCTATGTAATTTTACAGTTTTTTTTTTTTTGCCCACCACCAACCCCCTCCATTGGAGGACCTCTTTATTAATGCTTGATAAGAAAGGCAATAAACAGGATCAACAATATTACTGAATTACAGCAAGTAGATGAAGGTGAAGAAACAACAAACAAATGATGACAGAATAAAATAAATAAATAAAAGGAAAACAGAAACAAAAATAAAAATAGATACAATATTTATCAATAGTCTTTCTGTCTCACCACTAGTGAGTGAATGTCCTCCACCCAAAACCAATGTTCAGTATTCCAACCTCTTCCCTAGTCCCCGACCTCCCCCTCCATCCTACCTGACCATCCCCGTTCCCTTATTTTTCTTTCCCCTTATCCTTTTATTTTTATATATATATACACACACACACACACACACACACACATATACATATACATACGCACAATGGCAGATCCAACTTTCTTAGCTGCTTCATCTGTTCATTCATTGATGCTAACATCGCGCGGTCTTCTGACTTCCGCCGTAGTCATTTCAGAGTCCGTTTTGCTGGAACTTAATAGTTCTCTCAGGCGCTTTGCATCATGTTTAAACTCATTTTAATATAATAACAATCAATAAAACACTCCAGTTTCTCAATCTCATTGTGTTCCAGCTTGATGTGTGATGTAGTTTAAGTTTAGGTTTAGTAACTTTGTGGATTTACACGGGACGTGCTGAGAGTGTCGCGTTCAGCACACCACCCGCTCTGCGATCTGTGCTTAGCCCTTTTAGCATTTCATTAGATAAGCAGAAGAAACGCACGTTTTAGCCCCACTGTAGGCAAGAAAAGCCCTTGGTGCAGGCAGGGAAATACCAGAAGTCCAATTAGCATATAAATCACAGATATTGCCTTCTGAAACGGAGACATTGTTGCTCTGAGTCCATGTTCATCCTGGAGAAGAAGGACACCCCCTTCACCCTTACATGTATATCTACAATTTACCCACAATGCACCAGCCACACAACCTGGAACCGATTTACACTGCCAGGCTTATTTGAACAATCAACCAGTTTGATTCACACTTGCATGTATGACAAATGAAATAAAACTTCATGTGGAATTAATTACAGTTGTAACAGTTGTAATGCTAATGGAATAGTATTGAGAGTACATTTGTTGGTAGGCAAAGTACTGTATATGAGTGAGTGGTAGTTGGAGTTGTGTTTTTGCCCTTTGAAGGGTAATCACACCTGTGGATTTACATATATGTGAAAAAAGAACCATTCCTGTTTCAAGAATCTTAAGGCATTGGAAAGGCCTACATGCATACATGCCCCAGTATCAGCCTAAATTAGTGTTTGCAGATAACTTATTAATGAACAATTATTAACAAGCCACCCATGTTCTTCTCTGAAGTAATATTGGTCCCTCCACCTTCAAACTGTGAGCACCCCTAGTTTATACAGTGATATTATGATAATGATATTTTTTCTTGTTACAGCGAGTCTTCATTGAGAACATAGATTTTGTGACTCCCAAAAGATTTGTTTGTAGACCTCACTGGGCAAAGGGAATTGGGTAAAAAGAATAGCACATTTGTGGCTTTGGAATGGCTTTCTTGGCCTTGTTTTTGCTGTTTCTTGAGTTGTCAGCTACTGCCAGCACAGTTCATAGCTGGGTATCTTTTTTTTTGTTATTTTATGCCTAATTTAAACTCAGTTGAATAATCCCTCATAATTAAAACCAGCACGATTTTGCACAGGTCTAGCACGCCCCACCCTTCACCAAAAACATCCATTGTAAAAGGTGTTTACCTAGGGAAGAGAGAACCTTCTATTGGCCATATTTGTCATAGCAGGTGAGTGATCTGACCTGGGGCATCTGTCTGAAACTTGCTTCCTTACTTCACATTTAGCATATATATTTCATCATGTCTCATTCCTCTGTATTGACATATAGGCCGTTATGAAAGTGCCACATGAACCTTCTTAAAAAGATATAATTACATGGTTTGCTGCAGGGCCCTATTTAAATGGAACAGTAATGCAATCAGAACCTCAACAATCTGCAGGAACTGATTGGGCATTACTGCTCAATATCTTGTTGGGGTGTGGGGGGGGTAGCCATGAATAAGATGAACAAGAAATACAGTTAATCATTCTTAACCCTTACCTACTGCTAAACAGGTTGAATAATATTTTCCACACCTTGTGTCGGGGCTCAGGCAGGGACTCAGGCGCGGACCACGGGAGCTTCGGGTTCCAAGCGTCTTTAACGGAATTGTCAGGCAGATCGCTAATCAGAAAACAAGCAGGGTCGAAAACCGGGAGGCAGTCCGTGGACAGAGCGAGGATCGGGAAATCGGAGCAGGCAAGGTCGGGGAACCGGACAGGCAGGCAATCAAGCGAACGAGGCAAGGAGGCAGGCAAAAACGAGGTCAGGGTACAAGCAGGGTCGAAAAACGGGAAACAGGCAGACAGAAGCATAAAGCAAACGCCGGGGACGAAACAGGAGAAAAACACTGTGACGAACTAGCAACAGGACAGGGAAAAGCAGGGAACATATAGGGCAAGGCTGACGAGGGGATGGAAAGCAGGTGTACAGGCAATCAGGAGGGCGGAGACCGGGCAGGGAGCGGGTCAGGAAAAACACAAGGAAAACAAAAGCACGACAGCTAAGGAGGCGGAGCACTGACAGTACCCCCCCCTCTACGGATGCCCCCAGGCGTCCTAGCGGGTGCACCAGGATGCCGGCGGTGGAAGTCCCTGATGAGGGCAGGATCCAGGATGTCCCTGGCAGGGACCCAACACCTCTCCTCGGGGCCGTAGCCCTCCCAGTCAACCAGGTACTGGAGTCCGCGCCCCCGTCGCCGAACCTTAAGCAGGCGGCGCACAGTGTACGCCTTGGTCCCGTCGATCAGGCGAGGAGGTGGAGGAGCCTGCGGAGCCGGGCAGAGGGGGCTACGAACGACGGGCTTGATCCTGGAGACGTGGTAGGTGGGATGTATGCGGCGGAGCGAGAGCGGTAGCTTAAGGCGGACCGCCGCGGGACCGATCACTTTGGGAATAGGGAACGGCCCGATGAAGCGAGGAGTGAGCTTGCGGGAGTCTGTCCTGAGGGGAAGATCCCTAGTGGAGAGCCACACCCGCTGACCCAGGCGATAGCGGGGGGCTTTGGAGTGACGGCGGTCGGCGAAGCGCTTAGTCTGGGCTGAGGCTCGCAGCAGGGCGAGCCGCGCACGCCTCCAAGTGCGGTGACATCGCCGGATGAACGCAGCTGCTGAGGGGACACCGACCTCCTCCTCCTGGGCTGGGAACAGGGGGGGCTGGTAACCTAGACAGCACTGAAAGGGAGACAGTCCCGACGACGACGAGGGCAGGGAGTTGATGGCATATTCAACCCATGGCAGTTGCTGGCTCCATGCCGACGGCTCTTGGGAGGTGAGACACCGCAGCACAGTCTCCAGTTGCTGGTTCGCCCGCTTGGCTTGGCCGTTGGACTGGGGGTGGAACCCGGACGACAAACTGACCGTGGCGCCCAGCAGCCTGCAAAAAGCCCTCCAGAAGTGAGAGGTGAACTGGGGACCCCGATCAGACACCACGTCAGTGGGCAGCCCGTGCAGCCTGAACACGTGGTGTACAAGCAGTTGGGCGGTTTCTCTGGCAGAGGGGAGTTTGGTGAGTGGGACGAAGTGGACGGACTTGGAAAACCGATCAACGATGGTGAGGATGGTGGTGTTACCATCAGATGGGGGCAGACCGGTGACGAAATCCAGCGCGATGTGGGACCAGGGTCGTCGGGGAACCGGCAGGGGTTGCAGCAGGCCAGCAGGCGGCTGGTTAGAGGTCTTGTTCCGGGCGCAGACCGAGCAGGCAGAAACAAAGCTGCGGATGTCCTCTTTAAGGGTGGGCCACCAGAACCGCCGACTGATGAACACCGCCGTACGTCGGGCGCCGGGATGGCAGGCGAGTCTGGACGAGTGTCCCCATTGCAGGACCTGGGATCGGACAGAACGAGGAACGAAGAGGCGATTAGGGGGACAGGAGCTAGGACCCGGTTCGGTCCGGAGAGCAGCGTGGACGATGGTTTCGATGTCCCATTGCGCCGCTGCGACCACACATCGGGCAGGCAAAATGGTGCCGGGTTCCTGGATCTCGTCTGCTGGCGCGAACTGGCGAGACAGAGCATCGGGTTTCCCATTCTTGGTTCCCGGTCGGTAGGACAGAGTGAAGTCGAACCGGGAAAACAGCAGGGACCAGCGGGCCTGTCGGGGGTTCAGACGCTTAGCCGACCTGATGTATTCCAGGTTCTTATGATCGGTCCACACCAGGAACGGCGTCTTCGCCCCCTCCAACCCTCCAGTTTAACGGCGAGTAGCTCCTGGTCACCGATGTCATAATTACGCTCAGAGGGTGAGAGACGGTGGGAGAAGTAAGCACATGGGCGGAGCTTGTTGTCAGAAGCAGAGCGTTGTGAAAGGACGGCCCCCACTCCCACGTCCGAGGCGTCCACCTCCACGACGAACTGTCGGGCAGGATCGGGCTGGGTTAGGATGGGCGCTGAGGTGAAGCGGCCCTTCAGGTTGCGGAACGCCTCCTCGGCTCCCGGGGACCAGGTAAAAGCCCTATTGACAGATGTCAAAGCAGTGAGGGGAGCCGCTACCGTGCTGTAATTCCGAATGAAGCGGCGGTAAAAATTTGCAAAGCCGAGGAAGCGCTGCAGCTCTCAACGGGAAGTGGGGCAAGGCCACTCCTCTACAGCTCGCACTTTCTGCCGGTCCATTTGGATCTCTCCTGCTGTGATCACGAAACCCAGGAAAGAGACGGTCTTCCGATGGAATTCGCATTTCTCCGCTTTGACATATAGGTGATTCTCCAGCAGGCGCTGGAGAACCCGACGGACATGCTGAACGTGTTCAGACAGGGAGCGGGAGAAGACGAGTATGTCGTCCAGGTAAACGAAGACAAACCGGTTCAGCATGTCCCGGAGGACATCGTTTACCAGAGACTGAAACACAGCTGGGGCATTCATTAACCCGAACGGCATGACCAAATATTCATAGTGCCCGGATGGAGTGTTGAAGGCAGTTTTCCACTCATCTCCCTCACGGATACGGACCAGGTGGTAAGCGTTGCGGAGGTCGAGTTTGGTGAAGACGCCTTGCAACGACTCAAAAGCAGTGGACAGGAGCGGTAGGGGGTAGCGATTCTTGACGGTAATGGCATTGAGACCCCGGTAATCAATGCGGGGACGGAGAGAGCCGTCCTTCTTACCGACAAAGAAAAACCCGGCCCCGGCAGGCGAGGAGGACGGGCGGATGATCCCAGCGGCTAGGGACTCCCGGATGTAGCGATCCATGGCCCTCCTCTCCGGCGGAGACAGGGAGTACAGGCGCCCCCTCGGGGTGAGGAGCTGGGCAGGAGATCAATCGCACAGTCGTAGGGGCGATGCGGAGGAAGCGAGGTGGCGCGGGACTTACTGAAGACTGGCTTCAAGTCCAGGTACTCCGGCGGCACTGCTGACAGGTCCGGGAATTCCTCGGGTGCGGCAGCGTCAGGTGACACCGGAGTCAGAGCATCGCGAAGACAGTGGGAATGGGAGAACGGGCTCCAACCCAGAATCTTGTTGCCCTGTCAGTCAATGTGAGGGTTGTGCCGAGCTAGCCAGGGGTGTCCCAGGACCACGGAAGCTTGTGGGGTGTCTAACACGTGCAGAACGATCTCTTCGCGATGGTTGCCGGAGATGAGGAAACTCACAGGGGGGGTAGCGTGGGTGATGCGGACCAGAGGGGCCCCGGTGATGGCGTGGGCTTCTAGCGGCGAGTGCAGCGGAATACGGGGCAGCTGCAATCGGGCCGCCAAGCCGGCATCAATGAAACTCCCATCGGCCTCCAAATTGATTAAAACTAGAGACAGCATGGGAATGACCCCTGATGAGCAGAGTGGCCGAAAAAAGAGGGCGGATCTCAGGGGACTGGTTTAAAGGGGTCACGCTCACCTGTACTCCCCTTGCTACGGGTGAGCGCTGGCTTTTAACGGGGCAGGTCGCCACGAAATGCCCTGGCTGACCGCAGTACAGGCAGGCTCTGGCGCTGATCCTCCTCTGACGCTCAGCCGGGGACAGGCGAGTCATGCGAGTGCGGTCTACTTGCATCGGCTTCGGGGAAGTAGGCGGCAGAATGGCGGGGCTACGCACAACCGGTGCGGGCAGTTCTTGGAAGGGGCTCAGCAGTCCACTGGCTCCTCTCTCCCGGCACCGCTGCGACAGGCGCTGGTCGACACGGATGGCCAGATCCACCAGGGCGTCAAAGCTGACCGGCAGTTCCCGAATGGCCAGCTCGTCCTTGATGGACTCCGAAAGGCCGTGGAGAAAGGCGTCGTACTGCGCCGCTGTATTCCAGCCACTGGTGGCAGCGAGAGTGCGGAAGTCTATCGCAAAATCCGACACTAACCGGCGCCCCTGGCGAATCCTGAGCATCTCCTTTGCAGCCTCGCGACCGTGTCTGGATCGGTCGAAGACCTTCTTCATCTCCTCAGCAAAGGCCGTGAAGGAATGGCAGAAAGAAACGCCGGCGTCCCAGACCGCAGTGCCCCACTCCCTGGCACGTCCCGTCAGCAGGGTAATGACGTAAGCGATCTTCGCCCGATCCGTGGGAAACGTGGAGGGCTGCAGTTCGAAAACCAGGGAGCACTGGGAGAGGAACGACCGACAGGTTCCTGGATCCCCCGCGTATGACTCGGGAGGAGGCAGACGGGGCTCCCGGCTCGGGGGAACTGGTGGAGCTGGTGGGGGAGCCGCCGCAGGCGGCGAGAGGCGATTACCCTGGCTCAGCTGCAACTGTTGCAGCTGGGACGTGACGCTGGCGAGGCTGGCAGCGAGGCCCTCCAGGGACCGGCCGATGGTTCCCAGCTGGGATTGGTGCCCCCCCAACAACGCGCCCTGCAGCTCCAGTGCAGCCCGCAGCTGGGGTAGGTCCGCTGAGTCCATGATGGCTAGTTCGTACTGTCGGGGCTCAGGCAGGGACTCAGGCGCGGACCACGGGAGCTTCGGGTTCCAAGCGTCTTTAACGGAATCGTCAGGCAGATCGCTAATCAGAAAACAAGCAGGGTCAAAAACCGGGAGGCAGTCCGTGGACAGAGCGAGGATCGGGAAATCGGAGCAAAAACGGAGCAAAAACGAGGTCAGGGTACAAGCAGGGTCGAAAAACGGGAAACAGGCAGACAGAAGCATAAAGCAAACGCCGGGGACGAAACAAGAGAAAAACACTGTGACGAACTAGCAACAGGACAGGGAAAAGCAGGGAACATATAGGGCAAGGCTGACGAGGGGATGGAAAGCAGGTGTGCAGGCAATCAGGAGGGCGGAGACCGGGCGGGGAGCGGGGCAGGAAAAACACAAGGAAAACAAAAGCACGACAGCTAAGGAGGCGGAGCACTGACACCTTGCCATTAACTACAGGAAGCAGTGTTTGCTGGTAGGTTCTAATGAGTTGACACAACAGAGACAGTGGAGATGCCTTCAATTTAAATGCCTGAAAAACCGGAAGGTGCTCAAAGAAGAGTAATCTCTCCCTTAATGCACACTTTTACACATTTCTTTGACATACTTCACAAAAGAAAATAAATGAACTCCTATGCATATTAGAAATACTGATGTTATAACCAACTCTTTTGGAGCTGTATATTACATTTGGCTAGAGCAACACTATTTAAAGTAATTATGAATATATAAAACAAATGGGAACAACATTGTAAATCCTTGTAAACAAAGCAGCCAGTGGTTATAAGTCACTCACAGTCTGGAGTAATTGGCAATGCATTATTAGCAATTAACTAGGAATACCCATTCATTTCTGTGATTTCATTTGTACACTTGATACCGCTCTTTAACAATATACAAAAGTGGTATTATATCTTTATATAGATACATTATCAAAAGGTTGGATTATCTACGTTATCTTTCCTAGAACCTCAGTTTAAGCAACATGAGGAGTGTTATGCTCCATTATCCATTATTGTTTGGTCACCATGGATACTGATGTGACTAGTTTAAGTTTTCACGTAACCTTTTCAATGAAATATCCAGTATTAGTGCTTGCAAATAATCGCAAATTCCAACTAAGACTATTAAGATGGATAAAATTATCATGTTTTGTGTATTTAAAACATTACTTTGAGGTTACTGATGATACATAATTAGTCTTGTTGGTAATTGTTTAACAGGGCTAAAAACAGATTCAGAGCTAAATTGTAAGCCTGCTTCTATTGTATCTGATTATACAAAATGAAAAATCACAAACTTTTTGTTTTGTAATGGCAGACTACACAAGATGGGACATAATGATTTCTTATGTGAAAACTGAAATCATATGCCATGACAAATACTATCTATAGCAGACTTAAAAGGAAAGTCTTGTTTAAAAAAAAAAAAAAATTGAATTGTCATATAAGAAATCATTCTTTCTCTGTGCAAAGGCCTCTAATCATCTTAATACTATGAGAATGTGACAGATTGCTCTTTAGTGTATTAAAAAGTAATCAAAAGATCTCTTTGAATTTTAATGCCACAATGTAAACAATGTAATGTCAACAAACCTTTTTGGAAAACAGTATTAACTATCATACAAACATTATAAAACCATTATTAAACCTAATATAAAATATATTTTACAGTGTAAATTATTAGGAACATATTTGTATGTTTGTACTAAATAAAATTGATAAGGTCCCTAGAATGAAAGAGTGTGCCCTTTTTCTTTCTTGAAATGTGTTATTGTTGTAAAGTTCCTATTACATAGGTTACCAGTTACATAGCTATCATTTGTTAAAAGAAAACGTATGTATTCATTAACATCCCTGTTCCATGTATCATCACACTGACCTTATACTGATTGATTTTGGCTGTTTTCTGTCATAAGCCAAGCAGTTTTTATGCAAAATATGGTTTGAAATAGACTGTTCACTCTATAAATTTTGCCTAGCATGTGCACTGGATGCACCTCATGGTTCCAAATCATTAAACACAGCTACAAGCCTGAAAACCTAAATATTCAGAAATTGTGTTGCTTACATTTCTGTGTTCCGTAAGTGTCTCATATGCTTCTCATGTGTCAGTGGAGTATGTATGTCAGAGACATTACCTCAAAATTCTGCAATGAAATCTGTATAGTTAAGCATATATTTAGGTATGTTGTTCAGTGTTTTCTGGTCAATGTGTTCTCCATGCTGTTTACTAATGGTGTGTTGTATACATATTGCATTTCTAACACACAGTGCAGGTTTCTACTAGCAAGGCAGCGTGAGAGCTGAGGTAAAAATGATCTGCTCCTAATTAGCATCCCCATACTTGCCGCTGGGAGGCATGACTAATTTCATCACAGCTGATTCACTGCAGATGAGTGTGAGCTGATTCTGAAGCCCATCTGTTATTCAACAAAGATCCCACTCTCTCAGGCGGGTGAACACTTGGTGTGCACAATGACTGATTTCCACACCGATGGTACGTGTTGAAACAGCAACACTGACAAGCTGTCTCACCTGTCAGCTCTGAGGATTTGCTCTAAATCTCCTCATGGCTAGAATACAAATGCATCAATATCAGCCTGACAAAGCCAACTCAATTGTCTGTGGGTTGGTCTCATTTCAGCTTTCATTGTGATTTTCTTGTTGTGATTTTAAGTCACAAATTAAGAAGCAGACTATTCTTTGTCACAGGGTGCCTCCTGTGGTTTATACTATTCATTATGTGTATGCATCTATTTATTTTCACAAGACACTGGTAAAGTTTTAATATTTTCTGTTCACTCTTGGCCAGAGGGGCTTTTTAAAATACTTTGGAGAAGAAAGGGGATTATTAATGTTATAAATTAGTTGTTTCTGAAGTTGCAGTCACTATTACCAAATATGAATATATTGTAATCTTCAAGCAGTTTTGCCTTGCTTAGAACAATTTATGCATCTAACCATTGTTATGGTGCTTACAAGGGGAACTACAAGTGAAGACAAAGATTACTCTGGTATCATTTCTGATGTTTTCCCAGAAGGAAGCCATTAGGGTGTTTCTGAAAAACCAACGTTTGAATGCATTCAATGAGAGATTTGAGTAATTGCATGGTGTTTGCAGTCCACCACCTAATGACATTCATCGTTTGACAGCTGAGCGTGATTTTTTACTTTAATGAGGGGATCATTTTAAATCCACTCTGAGCAGTATTCTCCATGTGCCATGAGGCTTCTCCGAAATATTCCCCATGATGTTCTGTCAGGGAAGGGAAATGGATGAGCTGTTCCAGACCGCAATGTGATTACAATCTTTGCATAATATAGCTCCTTTTCCATGCTTGGCAAAATGAATGCTGCTGTTCCTAATAAGGTGCCCACAGCAAAAGGCAACAGCCTGCCTCTGCATGGTCACGTACAGAACTGACTGTCATTTACAATATCTGCAATTGCCTTTTTAAATGAATCTGGAGACAATTATTGTCCTAAATTGTCCTCAAACACTTCAGCTAAATCTTTTTAAAGACATGTTAATCACCACAAATAGTGTATCTTTAAAGCACATGGCCTCATAGATCCTCAGAGATTTCTGGTTAAAAAGAGAACTGAAGTCTGGACTATTGTTGCTAAAAGGACAAAACATCTAGTCTTTCCATTCATATCCATAATGAATGAGCAAGTTTACTAAAAATGTTAAAAGGGAATTTTTCTGTATTTGCAGGAGAAACAAATACATTTGACCAAAAATTGCAGAAAGAGATTTCACAATTGTTTATGGAACTTCAGAAACTGGATTAGGCACTCAAATATAGTGCTGTGCTAGTTAGCTGTCACCAATCAAAATCATTCTGATGCACTGTTACATTTATGTATTGAGTAGAGATGTCATCAGGTATATTGTCACTGATGAGGTATACCTGCTAAGAGAGTTTAGTGTTCAGGGAGTTGTTTAGGACATGGGTTGCCATAAAAAGGGATGCAGAATCTTGGTAATAATTTTTTAAAAATTACATTGGCCAGCATAATGCCCCAGTACCTGTTTAAGTATTTTGACTGTCCCTGCATTTTTTTCTTAAGCCTATCATTTCATGCGTTGTTTTAAAATGTAGAGTGCTAATAATGAGGTTTTCCACAATATAGACTTAACAATCATGGTCAACATATGTCATTCTGTGTCTCCTGTGCTTGACTTACTCATAGCAGTGAAAAAGTGTTGCTGGGTTTTACCTTTCTAACGGGAGTTAAGATCAATTGTCACATATTTTAATGGCAGGACAATTATGGTATTAATTGCAGTGCCACTAGAAGGCAGCCATTGTACATAATTCACCGTTCAGTGGTGTTGATGGGAACACCACAGGCATGCTTATCATGAAGTCCTTTTAAGATGGGTTTTAACTTCCCATTAGGACTGAGAATGGCATCATAATCTTAAATGGGGCAAAACATTTACTTAACACAGGCAATAATGTTAAGTCCTTGGATCCCAGCCAAATAAAGCAATTACTGGAAACCTCTGACAAGCTAAATTTAAATCTCCATTACTATTGTATATTTTCCTGAAGATAACTATTCATGAACAAAGGAAAATTTCATGTTGAATAAGCTAGTTTATGTTTTGATCTCTACATTAGTTTGTAATGTAGAGTTTATGTTTTGATCTCTACATTACAAACGTTTTTGTTAGATTGAAAGAGGGACGAAAGAAGCAGAACAGACTTAATTGATCTAGAGGTGTTTGTGTTAAATGAGTGTTGTTCCTTAAAGAGGAAGTGGTACTGACAGGGCTGGAGAGAAGGACCATCCAAATCACAAGGGCTTTGAATATATGGGGAGTGGGACACTCACTTCATGAGTCAGCAATAGTTTTGCAGCAAAGGAATGGGGACTGTGCCATACCATTCAGCTGATGATGGTAGAACCCTGAGAAGTAAAACTAATGACAGTTTGGAAAACAATTTTTGATCCAAGATCTAATTTGAACCATCATACTGACTTCACAATGAAGATGGCAAAGTTAACAGGTGCTTTTCTAGAAGGCCAAAGTGTGATAGCCCCACCTTTACAGCAACTTTCCTTGTGCTAACAGCCTTTCCAAGAGTAACACCCTGCTCACTTTGTCCCTTTCTGTCCCTAATTTTTTACAGTGAGCTTTCTGCATAGTTACAGTCAAGCTCCAAAACAAAAGTTCACCTTGGACAGTTAATTTATGATAGCTTCAATTCAGTGGCAGCTGGTGAGCTGGAAATAGGGGGGGCTGAACCATTATCTTTAAATCTATCATTACTATCAACCTGTTCCCCTTCATCCTCCTTGATTAACAATAAAACAAATAATTCACAGAATAATTGACACCAATGCGTAAATAGAGTAAATGATTATGCTCGTGAAACAGGGCAGATTGTCTGTAGTTTGTGCGCTATTGTGAAAGCTACAGCATGAGGTTGTTTAATTAACAAGGATGGCAACTTGAACAATTAAGTGGCAAGTAATCCCAAAGCTTTCTCTTAAATGTTTCACGTTATAGCTTTCTTGTGTTACAAAATTCAAATCACAAAACAGAGCTAAATTTAGTTAGATCGATTTAAATTATTGAGAATAAACTTTTAGGTTAGGTTGAGTGCAGAACAATAACGTTTAGAACACAGACCTCACAAAAGCTGTGATGTGTCATGAGCATTTAACGTAATTTAAATTGATAAATGCCATCGTTGTTAATTAAACAATCTCACGTTCTAGCTTTCGCAAGCACACAAACTACAGACAATCTGCGCTGTTCCACAAGCATAATCATTTACTCCATTTACGCATTGCTGTCGATTATTCTATGAATTATTTGTTTTATTGTTAATCAAGGAAGATAAAGGGGAACAGATTGAAAGTAATGATAGATTTAAAGGTAATGTTTCAGCCTCCCCTGTTTCCAGCTCACCAGCCGCCACTGCTTCAAATGTACACATTGTATTTTCATAGTAGAATTGTGATTTTGGGGCATGTCTGTGAGTTAGTCTGAAAGGCTACTGATGGATTCCCATCTGTTAAGTGTAGAAAAAGTCCAGTGATGTGCAGGATGCAGAAGAGTGTGTGGTGACTGGTGACAGTGAGACATTGTAAAAGACACTGATGACTGTAATTACAGTTTTGTTCAGTAATGAACTAAAACTACAAAGAAAAGGAGCCATAGCAGTACATGCTGGGCATACAGAATCCTTTTCTTTATCAATGAGGTCATTTTATTAATTGCTGTAATGGTCATCGTGAAGAATAAAAAATACAAGGTGACTAAGTGGGCCAAGTGGGCACTTGCCACAGGCTAGCTAGCTGCCTGTGGGTAAAAAATGATGAACTTCTGCCCAGGTAATTGAACAAAATCATTCCTCAAATCATGCAGTCAGCAATGAGCCAGCAATAAATGGCAAGATCGGCAGCTGTACTGTAAAGTACTGCCCAAGTCAATTCAAATTGTGATGTGAAAATACAAATGCATTGACTTGTTCAGCCAACTAGCTGGTTGGTTAACTTCGAGAGGTCCATTGAGAGCTAGTAAAACAGAAAGCAGATTTTTTTACATTCGAGTGTGCTACCTACTGAAAGATTTCAGTTTTGTGTGTGACTATCTCGCTTCATTTTTTTTTTGTTCCAGATCTCCTGGCTGTGATGGATTACAGCTCTCTCCTGCAGCTGCTCTGTCCAGACTTTCCACCAGAGATGGTGCAAAAGACCGCAAGGTAAGTGTGTAAAATGCGAACTGTATGACATAAAACAGTGTTCACACATTGTTTCCTGGCATCATCTACACAAGACCAACAACAGCCCATGGTAGGACTTTGTCAATGTGTGTTCACAACCCAGCATAGAAAATATCCTGTTTTGCACACTTTACTATTGACCTCCCATTGCAATTTAGAGTATTGTTTGATTTGATTGAGTGTTGAGAAGGCTTAGAGCAAAGCTCAAGAATGCCTTTGGCACAAGGCATTTTAGCAGTAGGTGTTAGCAGTTTGTGTTTTATCCATCAAAATTAATTGAAATGCCTCCATGTGACATATAAGTTTTGCAACAGTGTCTTTTCAAAGGTAGTTACAGTGTCATCCAAACATGACCTATGAGTCAGCAGAAATACAGTGAACATTTCAGCAAATCAGATAGCCAGAGGTGCCAGTCATCCTCTTATTTGCTCATCTACTTTTTTTAAAATTTCTTTTTCTTGCTCTTGCTTAATCACATGCGGTGTAGTCTCTATAAAAGAAAAGAAAAATGCATATTTCAGCAAAGTGTCAGGCTTTTGCTAGTGTTTTACTATGTATGGCAGCAAGTGGCAGCACAGTCTTGGAGGCTGAAGACTGTTTGACAGTGACAGAGTGAGAGTGTAAAGCTCCTGATTGGGATCACCAAGGCAGGAACAGTCTCTCTTCCCTGGCAGTCATTCCTAAGGCAGTGTTTCACAGGGAGAAGATTGATATATGCTTTTGATGGGGAACAGTTCTCTCATCAGTAATAATGAGGGTTGCGATTACAGTGTGGGGCTATCTTACATGAGAAGGAAGGCCAAGAACGAACAGTTCATTATCCCTTTTCATGTGGAAGGTGCCAGAGGAGAGGAGTACCTCAGGCCTTGAAACTCTATCTGAACTATACCTTCTATCTTGCAGAAAAAAGGAATTTCTTTGTCTTCCATATCTGTGAGGAATTCCTCTATTTTTAGTCAAAGCTGCAAAAGAGTGCCTCAATGTTTGTGTAATGTCACAGGTGCATTGTGATATCTGAACATACTGACCAAAATTGGGGGGGTTGAGTGAGTGCCTTTTGCTCGCTGTGATTCTATTATCCCCATAAGGGGAAAGAAGAAAAGCTCTCCTTGTGTCGTGGAAAGGCTGGCTTTGATCTTGACATTGGACATTGGCAGGCGACAGGGTCTGATGGCAACTGCAGGCATTTCTGTGCTTTAAGGAATCAACAGGAGCAGACTACTCACTGTAAGCTGATATCACTATCACTGTGAGTGGTCAGTTTTGTTTGCCAGACTCACTGAGCTCTGCTCATTTACACCAAGGAAGCAAATCCATAATGAAAGCAATTTCCTTTAAACATATTCTAACACTGAGTTTTTACTTTGATTTCTTGTCGTACCTGTGCATTGAAAAACAAGAATTAGTTGTTTGTATTACAGTGTTCCAGTATTGTAGAAAGATATGGCCGTGCATTCCTATATTTTGCTTTATTTTTCAAGTTGAATTATCATTGATGTTTCTACATAATGTAGTGTCACATGAGCATGCTGAATTGTTAATGTTATGGCAAGGAACTTTTATTCTAATGGAGATCCCAGATGCAGAGCCTGAATTTATTGCCTGGAAAATGCTGGCAGAAGACTTGGTGATTTTCCTCCAATGTAAAGGATCATTAAAACAACAGATATTCCTCTATTTGAAAGGAGAAAAAAACACAACAGATGGATTCTCCATTATTTTAATTGAGTTTATGTTTGTAGAATGTAAAATCAAACTAGAGAGCCTGAAGCAGAAAGAGCAGAAACAATAAAAGGTGACAGCATTTCAATTTGTGTGGCCATGAACAATTCTGACAAGCACAACAAATGAAAAGATAAGAGGTCAGCCATTATGAGATCATGCTCAAAAGACAAAGGTTCTTGTATTTCTGTTTATCTTAGACTTGACAGAATTATACATTAATTAACTGAAAATGCAGTCTTAAATGAGGAACACTGGCCACTCTTTTTTCCACCCATTGTAAATTTGTGCAAATGTTTTGTGCACTGAAGAATAAATAGCTTTTATTTGGGCAGGGACATCACTTGGTCTGAATATTGTGAGACACTGCATGACCATGCCTCTGTATACATAAAAGTGATGACATTAAGAGCAGTATCCATGCAACCAGTCTTTTCTCTTTGGATTTCAGTATTTAACCATGTTTGTGTGAATTGTAGATACAAAACACACCTTTCTACCTTGATTTCAACAGGGATATGTGTCAACAAAACAAGTTTTGAGCACACTGGAAATTCCTTAAGCACCTGAAAATAATTAGGAACATCAATACACCCCAACCCTGGCCCTCCCTTTCCAAATGAGTTTGATTGTTTATCTAATCTGCACTCAAAAGGAATTCAATAGTGTTTGATTTGCCTTTATCATGCAAAGGAGGGCAATTGCTTCCATTCAGTCCCAGCACATCGCAAACACTTCATTAAACAACAACATATCAACTGAGTGTCCCTTGTCTTTTGTCCTGCTGCCTAGCAGCCACAGGTTTCAAGCACTTTTAACATGCAACTGCCTCCTTTTATGGACTGTAATTAGAGTGCTTCATCAGTATGCTAACTACACATGTAGGCTGCATCTGCCACTCCTCTGAGTGTGCAGTCTGCTTGCACCCGGAGGAGAATGTGCAGCTCCTGTGTAGCCCTGCTGTTGTACTTACACTGTTTAACTCATGGATGACATTTATCATTATGCCATGCTATCTCCATTAATCTGCAAATCTGAGTTTATCTCAGATATAAAGCTGCTGTTCATTGCAGGTGTCTATGTTTTGTCATGTGGCAAGTCATTTGTGCCCCATATGTTTTCAATGTTTGCGTGATGCAGTGCAGTTGGCCCGTCTGCCCAGACCAGGCTGTGACATGACTAATGAGTGTCTGTTTGAAAGGATCGTGTTGATGGACGATGCCATGGACTGCCCCATGTCCTTTGCCGACTTCCTCTACGCCTTTCAAATCCAATTCTTCTATGAAGGCAAGTACTGAGCACTCACTTGAACATGGACTGCTTCCTATCTAAACTGAGGTATAAGGGACATCACAAAAGTCATGTTGTGTTAGTTTTGTGTGAGCCAAAAAAAACAAGAATAAAACTTCTATAGCTTTCAATTCAGGTAAAGTTTCCAGTTCAGTACACTTCTGACATACACAGTATATTCCTCCACACCTAGTAACCCAGCCTACAGAAAAGCACAACAGACATTTGATATGCATTCTCGCAAGACAAACTCTTGAATGTTTGGCTGGTATTTTTGTCTCCGTGTTCCCTCATTTGCTGAGTGGGCCTGTGTTTGTTGTTATGCCTTGCTTTCACTTCGGCATGTTGACTGTAGCCAGGTATTCATCACATCTGCCCTGCTCAGATTCTTCTGGCCAGTTAGAGGGACCACTGCTGGGGCTCTGGGCTATTGACTTGTGGAGAAGGTGCCATCCTCTCAGTTCTGTATTTAAACTGGCTATTGTTTGCAGTTTGTGTCATCCACATCTTCATAAGTCAAATCTGGGGAATGGTACAGAGGAAGAATAGCTTTTGTTCTAGTTTTGCCTTACACACAGCCATCTTATGTGGCAGCACTGAAGATATTTTAATTTAAAGTAAACTACGCTAGGGCTGTGCATTGGTTTGGTGTCTGCAGAGCAGCTGTGAATATCTGGTAGAAGGTAGTCTCTGAAGACCTTACCCTTTCTCTTTTTGAGGCAAATTTTTAGGATTATGTTTGGATTTTGAACTGGCTTTAATGATCCTGGATTAGTCTTTGAGGACACTATTTACCTGGAGCCAGTTGTGATTGAAACACTGCTTAATAATTTGAAAACCCTAGTTCAATACATTGTTGATGTCCTGACTCTCGGTTCTGATGAGACAACTGCAACATGAGCGTAAAGTAAAAAAGCCAAATTCCAAGTGGAAACCTCACTAAATGTAGGACATGATGTGAAAAGAACTCACAGATCACAGCCTGTCCATCTACTTCAAATAGACTGGTCCAAAAAAATCAAGCAAGAGGTTGCCTTTATGTGAAAGTCACATGCGTTTTGCATACCTGACCAATATTCTCAATTTTGTTGGCTCTAGAAACATAATGGGAAAATTCAGTCTTTATTATTTCATATGCAAAATAACAAGTTTGATTACAAGTTCAACATAGTAGAATGGCCAGTATGTCATTTTGAAAACCATGGTGTGGGCTACATGATTTACAAATTCAGAATTAATGGTGACAAACTGGGTCCAACAGTGTCTTTTTTTCTCAAAGACAAGATGTGGTTTGCTTGCCTCTAGGTTTTTTGCTGATATGCCCACTGTTGAAGACATCTTTACTGATCTCTTCACAAAAATGCTGGAGGCATCAAACATTCTGTAATGAATCTAAGTCTGTCCCCGTCTCTCCAAATATCTCACAGTGTCACGTTGAATTTCTCAAACACGGATGGTTAACATAAATACAGACAGAAGTTTATGTGAAGTAACTAACACGTTAATATTAAGTTACTGTCCTGCAATGTTGCAACCTTTCTGCAAGTCTTTAAACTCTGTTTGTTTTGGACCCAGGCTTCACAGAGTGATATTCTTAGACAGGCTGTTCATACTCTTCAGGGGCACACCCAGACAGGATATCTGCACTTGTAGTGCCTTCCAGCTCATAATGTGTATCAAACCATCATAATATCAGACAAATCACAGCTTTTCAAGAATAGAAGTATTTAACAATGTGTTCAAGCCCTCCCCATTGCAGCAGAACATGAATATGAAATGTCAAAATACTGGAAATGCATCTGAAACATTTCTAATCCTCCATGTATGCATGCACACACACAGACCTAAACATTGTTTTATAAGACAATGAGCATGCAGAATTTGGCAATATCCATCTTGCACATTGTATGGGGGCAGGGCAGAGGGGGGAATAACCACTGAAAAAGGACAGACAGGGGGCCTACCTTTGGAATAAGAAACTATTTTTACATTTCTTTCATTGTGTCCTTATTTGTCATTAACCTCTGTTTGTACTAGTTTCAGTTGGTCAGATTTTCCCATACAGTCCTGCCTGTTTACCTGTTAGCCCAGAATTATAAAAACAGCCACTGAATGATGTGATGGGTGTGATTTTTGTTCAAGTTCTACAGCCATCTCTAAGGAAATATTGTGTTGGTATTCCCATGTACGTTACTTTTCTGAATATACTGAACATACTCCCTCAAGGTAACTGTAAAACTAAGCTGAGATTCTTACTTTGGTATGTGCCTGTCTTACAAGGTATGGTCCAGCTACCTAGAGAGGAATTCCACCTCTGGTGCTTTTTACATTTACATTTACATTTATTTATTTAGCAGATGCTTTTATCCAAAGCGACTTACAAAAGTGCATGTTTGATTTGTATTTTATTTCACACTCCGCTGTTGTGCTTTGTGAAGGAAAATTTCAATGATAGCAGTCATTACCCTACCAAATCATATAAGCACATAGTTTCGGGATGCACCCTAACCCCATTTTTCTATTGCTGGAATAGTCATGTGCAGTATGTCTTTTAATCTGAAAGTAAGACATGCTGCACTTCTAAATTTTCTCTTGCAGAATTTCTAGAGAACGTTGCTGTGATCTACCAGGGCCTTCTCTCTGGGAAGAGCCCCAACACTGTGATCGTACCTACCTCTACTTCTGTAGAACAGCTCTCCCAGCTGGTGACTGATGAGACTGCAGCGCAGGAGGGGGTGGACTCCTCTCTCTTCTCTGACTGCATAGAGGTGCTCTGTGAGAGATACAAGGACGAGTAAGAGACTCTGCTTTGATGACAAGACCACACAGGAGAGGAACATGGCATAAAACACAAAGGCATTGCCACTTCACTTCACCCCATTTCACATTCACAAAAATTGACTCCACTCCAGCAAAAACTGGAGAAAATTTAATCTGTTAAAGTCAATATTTCATACTGAAAGATCTTGTCCTAAAAGTGTTTCTATTTTAATTTTAAATTAGAGTTTATGGTAATCACATGGGAAGACCACAAGCAAGACCTAAAATCAAAATATATTTTCCATAAACTTTACTCAGAAACCACTGTGTTGCTTGTGATCAAAATTGCCAGTGTAATATAAATATGTAGTTTGACTGCTCAGACAGCTCTACTTTGGTTACCATACAGCATAACACACCTGATATTCTCTCCAGTCTGAGAAGGCATTTAGGGTAGTGAATAAACAGTTAATGGGGCAGCAAAAGCTGCAAAGAGGGCCACAAGATAAACACACCTGTCTCATTCTGCCAGTTGCCCCTCATGACAAGACAAGCCATTGATTTCTCAATGCTTATCTTCACCCTTTGAAGTTCCAGCTGTGTTTTGTGAGGCTCATGATTCAGCTCAAGTCTGTTTAGTCTTTCTGTGAACCATTTAGATGGGCATTAACTGACTCCATAAAATGTACCAGCTCCTGAAACTGCATGGCGTGTATTTGCATGGCTTGGGGCCAGCTGGGGTTTGCCTTTGTGAAAACAAGAGTTGAAGGTACAAAAACCTTTTGTTGTCCCTTCAGTTAAGAATTAATGATGAACAAAATGTCACCCACATTTTCATTCCAATTTCATTTCTGTTTTCTGTGTACCTGTGTTAAAAACAAAAATGCATACACACTGTAGCATGTTCTCTTAGTATAGTGTAGTATAACCTATGCACCCTACATCCTTCATGAGCTGTGAGTGATTCTTCTGTAGATAGTGTATGTGTTCCCTACATCGACATAAAGGAAGATTTTATATTACTATATATACAAGTCTGTGTATGCCTTTGTGTCTTGTCCTTTATAGTGTTTGTTTACGTCACCACTAGCTCACTTTCATATTCTCTTGTGCGAAAATAATGGGGCAGATCAAAAACAATTGACAGGCAGGCCTGGGAAAAACAAATCTGTCAACGTTCATGTACTTTTGTGTCTACATCCAGACTGACAGCATGGTAAAGAAAAATGAATGAATAGGAAAGAGTATCCCAAAGAATGTGCTTTGAGATTGGCTTATGTTTCTTATGACCTCAGGAGCAGGCCATTATTAATGATCTGTACATTGGTTTTAAAAAGGCTGTCATCCACAATGTCACCTTATATGGTCCTACGTCCTTATGGTAACTTCCTTATTATTATTTTTAGGCAGTAATTTTGTGAAAATGGTTCTCAGGGTTTGAGATTGGTTCATGTGATGGTCATTCTTTTGACCATCACTTTCTTTTGTTTTCACCAGCCACCCCTCCAGATGTGCCATTAAAGAGATCCTTAAGCAAACACAACGCATGACATTCTATGGCTTTCTAATGGCCTTGGCCAAGCACGAGGGGATCAGCCATGACATCGGTAAGTACTAGTTCCCCTCCAGTCTCAACCGACGTTGTAATCTGCATTGATTATTTCTTTCTTGCCACACAGGTTGCAGAGTGGTGTATGAATTAAAGTGGTGCTAATGTGCATTCAATGCAAAATCCAGATTGTATATAATTTTTTGTGTATCTACTGGGAGTACTAAAAAAGGGTAACTTTCACACAGGTGTGACTTACACACCTGAATCCAGAAGACATGTATGTAACACTTCTATACTCTGTTCATACTCCCCTGTTAAATCCAGGGGTCTTTGTTTTGATCCACATAAGTCTGAATTCATGTTAATCATGGAATACATAGGGTTAAATAATGACATCAATAAAAGGTATTTAAAAACTGCTATTTATAAAAACCTCAAGCTTATTGTGTTAATACAACTAAACATGCTCATACAGCTTCTGTTAAAAAGTCTGTTTGATGTCACTCTGTGGTGTGCAGTTATGAGCTGGTGACAGCAGATATCCTTTAGTGATTAACAAAGGCATATTGTTATGGAAGACATTTAAGTACTGTGCAGAAAGCTCAGAGGCAGTAGCAAGATGATTCTTTTCAGTCTACTACTTAAATCCCTCTTAAATATTTGGACAGACTCTCCCTTGATATAAACACACAATGGTGTGCTGCATGGCAGGTGAGAGGCCTGAATGTTGCCATCTACAGCAGCTGCCGATACTCTAGGAGATGCTCTTCCTGTTCCTGTTTAAGCACAGTGCTGTCACTCACATGTAGGGATCTCTGATTTCAATGGAAATACCTTATGAGATACGACACTCCCTTGCTTAACCTCTAAGCTGCTTGACTCTTTCACTTAAATCAATTGTCATTAAATTTGCATTTCACTATCGTTGTAATTAACTCTGCCAGGTTATAGACATTTATGCCTACAGTTGCAAATGGATATGCTTTTTTGTGACTTGAAAATAGTAGTACTTAACTCACCATCATCATGCTAGGAAGGCAAGCTCAATTCAGCCATAATGAGCTCAGCGCAGTGGTAAAATGTGAGACTCTATACTGAATGAAGATACACTGCGGAAATGATGTAGGCAGAGATTTTCAGCTGTGCAGCGCTGAGGACTGCACGTTGCTACAGCAAGAATAAAGCACCTAGGTGGCTATCTAGTGGAGAGCTGCAGCAAACATGAGTGAAATGAGTCACCATCTGTTTATCAATCATTCATATTAAATGATTGATATTGCAGGTTGTGTGTTCAGACAGGAATATTTGATAAAACTGTGGATCAAAATCCATGAAAGCAGAGTGTTAAGTCAGCAACAACAGCTACTGCATGTGTTTCAGTTGTTACACATTTTCACAGTAAAGGTTTGAGGTGAAATATTGTAAAAAGTCCAACCAACTTGTAAAGTTGGCCCATGCTGAAAAACTGAAGATTTGTTGAATCAATGATATTGGAGCAGTTTGCTGTACACAACAGTCGTGTCCACCACTGTTGTGTTCACTTGTCAGAAAGGGTATAACTGGAGAGCTGCACTCAGCTTGGAGCTGTAACTTCTTCTCAGGTGCATTAAACCATCTTACCACCTCTATTAATGTACCCCTGAATGTACCCATTCTGAATGTACAATTTGATTCTCTTGATGTTTGTCTGTCACAGAGCTTCCCAGCCCTGGTCCCCTGCTCTGTATACTGATTTTTGTTCTGGCTGAGCTGTGGATTTGAATGAGCTGTTTAAATGAGCATCGACTTTTACTTGACTCTCTACATTTAATCTGATATATACTATATGGCCAAACGTAGGTGGACACCCCTCCTAATTATTGAGTTCAGGTGTTTCAGCCACACCGAAAGCAATGAAAACTTTTAAGGTTTTTCTCTGTCTGGCCAAAAGATGAAATACGATTCTTAGCATGGTTTTCTCCCCTCCTAGTATTACAACTGTTTCCTTACAGTTGTGGTATAAGGAGGGATGGAAAAGCACACTGGGTCAGGTGTGCCATTAAGCTGGTCATGAAATGCATAAATGCCAAAGATTGAAATAAGATTTATTTCATTTCTTTTTTAAAGAATAAAAGAAGTGGTTTATACTATTTTGAAAAGTATTTTGTCAATTTGACTAAGAATTGATGGCAACAGTTCTCAACAATATGTAATTTATAACTCACACAAGACCACATGACAGTGATGTGATTGAAATGCTTATTTAATGATATCAGTTGACCTGATATGAGAGAGAGTAATTCATTATGATATGAAGTGCAAACCTATATCTTGATATAACTTTTTCCACATTCAGGAGCACTTCCAAACAAAGCAGACCTGCTCATAGACCCTGTGATGGACGAGGAGCTGGAGAAACTGTGAGTGTGGCCAATTTTTGCCTTAACTCCAACTCCAAGTTTGTTTAACAATTTTTATGGACATGAGGTATAATTTCCCTGTAACTGAGCTGTTGCACATCTACACTGTAATTAATGGTGAATGTTTCAACACCACATTACAGTGAACCCCTGATGTTCAGTAAAGGCATTCATTGCAACATGGTCTGGTGCCTGACTGGTGTTATGTTAAATCCAGCTTCTCAAAAATTTGGCTTTTATTTTCATTAACACATTCAAATCTAACCATTTGTTTGTTACTTGTTGTTTCAGTTTGATAAACTCAAAATAATGACAGATACCAGATGCAATCTGCAGCAGTTTCACTTTAACTTTAAGAAACAAATTCAAGGAAGTGATGCTTCTTAAAGATAAGCTGGATTTCTTTATTTCCCTCTGATAAAAAAGGGAGTATTGGAAGAATTTAATTTGCCTTAAATGTATTTTTTGGTTCTTAAATTTGTTAACTGTTAAGATGCTGGGCTGACGGTAATCACTTCATGTATTTCCTGCCACAGTATTGCTCAGGTCTCCATCAGCCCAGCCTCCAACAGCAGCAGCTGTGCCCCTGGTCAGAAGGAGCCTGCGAGGAAGGCTTCACCACGCAAGTCCCTTCATCACCGCAAGAGGATAGAGCTGGAAAGTGATGGCTCCACGGAGGAGACGGACTCCTCTGAGAACTAGGACTAGTTGGGATCTCTGCCTCTTCTGCTCGGGCAGTGGTCTCCCTTATTATTCCTCTCTCATAGGTATCCTCAGAGCAGAGTTACTGTGTTACTGTGTTACACCATGAACTCCATGCACTGGATAAACTGGCCCCTAACCCTTTGATGGCTTAAAGTAAAGAGCATTATCCTAAAGCGCTGAAATGAAATAGTGCTTACTGTTTAAAGTGATATAAATCTATATCCTTGAATACTGCTGTATTTATTTAGAAATTCTGGTATATGAAGAAATAGTTAATCAATTATATGTAATGCACTGAATGTACCATTTGGCGCATGGCAAAAATAAAATCATAAATATTTATGCGTACTGTACTGTATCAAGTAGCAATAGAGGGCACCATCCTAATAGCTTGTGTTGATACAGTAATGATGTTTTTACAGTAATGATGATTCATCTCATTTTTTTTCATCTTAAGAATATGTAATCTCAAATGTTAACCTTTGAAGCAAAAGCTGTGTAATTTGTGTCATTTGAAATGTATTTAAGAGTGCTTTTGAGTATGGCGTAGTGTTTTGGATGAATCAACTGGCAAGTTAAAAACAAGGATAACTTTTAATCAATGAATGAATCAATCAAACAATCAATCAAGTTTAATTTTTTTTTACATTGCATTTCTACAAGATTGTCACAAAGCACTGTACATAGTACATTTGGAACACACACATGGAAATCCAAAAAAAAAATTGACCCAGACTAATTGGGGACAAAACTGGAAAATTATTTCCTGACCCCAGTAAGAGGCGGTTTAGAGACTCCTGGAAAATGATAATAGAAATGATAACATTAGTATAACACAGGTCATCAGTTCATCTCAACACTTCAATGGAATAGTTCCATTCTATGGCCAGTGAGGTGGACAGGGAATGGAAATATTGGCCTCAGGCTATGGGTGGGGACCTTCTGAGAGTGGGTGGCACAGCAATGGTGCAGGCATCTTGGCCAGTCAATATAGCTACTAGGGGTGCTGTTGAGGTGCTTGATGCTAATGTGGTCAGAGAGAGGAGGAGTGAGAGAGAAAGAGGATGTGGTGGTTAGAATGGGATAACCAGGGAATTTGGGTGTAGTGAATTATTAAGTGGTGCAACTTTGGGTTGCCTCAGCACACATAAACAATTGCAGCATACAAAGGGGTGGTGAGCAGAAAGGTTAAGACCCATGGCCCATGAAGGTGATCTGAGACTGTCTCGCCCCATTTACAGCAAGAACCTTACCTGGAGTACAGGTATGGGAGATTGTCGCCATCTCATCTCTTATTTCTATAATTTTGTATCAGAAAAGTTCATGAAATCATTACCACTGTGGACAATTAGACAAGGCATAACATTAGTTAATTTTTCAGCAGTGTTAAAAAGGAATCTACGATAGTTTTTATTGACCTCAGGT
This sequence comes from Megalops cyprinoides, assembly GCF_013368585.1. NCBI lineage: Eukaryota > Metazoa > Chordata > Actinopteri > Elopiformes > Megalopidae > Megalops > Megalops cyprinoides. The sequence continues at coordinate 25,571,756 of NC_050590.1, read as the reverse complement.
TTCACAAGAATGACATCAAGCTGATCGATCATTTATAGTGTAAGAGATACCCTTCCATGCCACAAAGAAGTTTGTTGAGCGCCATTTCCGTTCCATTTTCTGACAAGCCTGTTTTAGGGAGCATTTTTCTCTTAAGGGGTCCAACATAGTTGAAGGTTTAACATAGGGTATTGTTGAAAACACCCAAAAAGATATCTGGACTTGAGGCTAGACTGTTGAGGTGGTCTTACTTTGGAAGGGAGTTTGGAAGCTCTCTTTTAAAATTTGGAGCCGTCATGGAATTTAACACACCAAACATTAGAACATTTTTGGCTGTGGAATATGGGGACAAGCAAAGAAAATGTCAAATGTTATAAGAAAATGAGATAAAAAGACAGAACTTCATGATAAGGAAATTTTATAGTTACACTTTCCAATTCCATTCCCCAGGGTGATAAGATCTAACGTGTGTTTCCAATAATGAGTTGGCTCAGCTACATGCTGGATAAAACCAACAGTTGAGAATAGACATAAAGGCCATTTGTAGCTTACTGGTTTCGCTGTCAAATTGATTGTTAAAATCTCTGTGGTCAGTACCATATCAGACATTATGGCTAGGTTTGATACAATATCAGAGAATTCATGTAAAAAATCTGTGTATGGTGTATACGGTCTGTAAACATTTAAAAGTATAAATGGCAGCTGTTTTGAAACACTCTTTGAAAAAGCTTGTTCTCATCAGTGTTAGAACGACAGTAGTTTAAAACAACGGCCTCTAAAGTGGATAACGAGTACCCGGTTTGCCGTACTGAGCAAATATCAAGTCAAAGGTTGTTGCAACGCCACCCCCACAGCTCAATGCGCGAAGTTGCTGACTATTGTAATTTCCATCAGAGATGGCTTTGTTAAGAGCAATGTTTTTGTTTGGTCTGAGCCAGCTTTTTGATAAATTAAGGATGTCTGTCTTGTTGTCAGTGATTACTTTGTTGAAAATATCAGCATTAGAAGATAGTGACCTAATATTCAATAGCCCTGTTGTCACATATGGTGAGTTTATGCAGAGAATTTTGATAGAACACATGGAGATATTAATACTAACTAGATTGTCATAGCAAATGCCCCTGTGTCATAAATGTGTATTGACAGTACAAGGAACAGACACAATTTCAATAGGGAAATTAGTTACAGGTTCTGAAGCTAGTGTAACTATACTGCTGTCTTATGAAAAGTAGATTAGAGTTATTTTAATATTTACATTTAATATTTTTAATGTGACTTATACTCCTGTTCCTATGATACTGTGTTACATCAGTGCTATATTTATTTATTTATTTATTTATTATTATTAATTTTACATTTTCCCATTGTATATATTGTAATGTAGCGGTTACAATTTGTGCCGTGAACGACGAATCAGCAAAGCTGCTCATTGGGGAGCTGCTGTCCCAGCAAAGATTTGGTTGACAATTGTAAACATCACCAGTGCAACCAGTGGTGAACGCACCTGGCTCGAGTAGTTTCTCTGCGGTTACTACATTACTAGCATTGGCTTCAGCCTCACTAACCTGTTTCAGCTGCATAGCTGGCTAATGTTTCTGACATAATTATCACATTGGCCACTTACTGTGAAAAGGGGCTACTTTTATTCGTTTATACTCTTATTTGTGTAAAACATTTGTTTCATTTACCTGTAAGTTTTTTTTTTTTTTTTGAGAGTACACATCCTCTCAAACCCCTGAGCATTTTCAAAGTCATTTTTCATGTTGAATTCGTAATTTCAAAACAGGGTGAGAACTTAATCTGTACTGGAGGCACTCTGTGTGGGAGTGATTCCCCAAGTCATGATGTCACATCCCAGGGAAAGAATGAAGGACACGCACCTTCTGGGTTTTCTTCAGTGTTAAATGACAGTATGAAGGATCTTCCCACTGAGAATGCAATTGGGGGAAAAGACAGGGCAATGACACAAAACAGTGCAAAAGGTGATACATTAACCTCTGTCATAATGCAACTTGGCCAGCAAATTGGGGCATCCAGTGCTTCATAGCTGATTACTAATGACACTGTTCACCAGCATTATGGTGCCACCCGTAAACCAAGACTAGCTTCCCCTTCCAAATCTCAATACCCCAAGCACAGATCTTCTTGACCTATCCAGAATTAATTTCATAATGAAACCAGACATCAAAGATCCTCCCACTTTCAGTGGTGACCATTCACATAAATGTAATGTATATGAATGAATTGAGATGATGGTTGTGTATCTGAACAAGAAGCAAGCAGAGCCTAGACAGTGCCTCCTGGAGATAATGGAGAGGCCTATGGGTAAGGCTAAGAGAATTGTGAGGGTAACTGGGGAACAGCTCCTACAACCCTGGTTAGGACCCAGTGACAGTTTTCAATATTCCAAAACAACATTTCAGTGTGCCCCTCTCTTCTGTCATGCTCACTTTAGCTCACTTTTATGCCACTTTGCCTCACTCTTATGAAAATGCATATGATAATTGGTTCAGAGTGAACAATGTTACAGAACATGTCATGGACTGTCTGCATCACAGGTGGTACTCTGGCAATGATTCAGGCCTTGAAATAGCAATGCAGTTTATCCGCCATTGTCCTGATGAGCATTTGGCCGCATTCTTTAGGAACAAGCCATTGGAAAAAAGGTCTGTCACTGAGGTTCAGGACATGTTAGATAGTCACCAACACCAGCTTAGCAGGACCACTTTCAGACATTATAATATGTTGAACCAGCAAGAACTTACTGTTCATGCCCAATCTAGTGCTGAAGAGGGACAGAGGCCCACATGCTCCAAGCCAACTCAGTGTACTATTTCACAGCCAGCCCCTTTGTCAAGCACCCCAGCAACCAGCACACCCCAGACACTAGGCCTGGCCTGTCCACCGGATCTCAGGTGAGGGTGGCAAATTATTGGAACTAATGACAAGCCTGCAATGCTGGAAAGGCCATCACATTCCATACAGAGTATGCACAGTGAAGCTCAGAAAGTCTGTGATGTTAAAGTGTTCACGCAGCTTGTTGTACAGGGTACACTTCCAGTGCAGCAGTGTAAATACCCCATTGACAGCACAGTTGTCATTGAACATCCTGTTTCTAGGACCCTCAACCAGAATGTAATGGTGGGCAGAGTTGTGGCACCTCTGTGGTTTGATGGCTGGGTTTCTGTCAAAGTCCTGAACCCCTTGGATGAGCCACTTGTGTTGAGACACAACTCCAAGATAACAGATATGTATGCCTGTATTGAGGATTTTTACCTGATGACCTGTGCTGGTAGTGAACCACAGCATTTTCAGGAGATAGGCGCTGACAGTATCAGAGTTAACAGTCAGTCTGTAGAGGATATGAGCTCCATCATGCAAGAGCTGGAACAGGCTGGGCTGGACTTCACCTCATGTGAAGTGAGCGAGCAGTGGCAAGCTAAGGTCAGGAACCTGTTAGCTACGTATCATGGAGCGTTTTCCAGGCACAAGCTTGACTGAAGGTCAAGGGCTTTGTTCGCATCCATCTCAAGGTTGGCCATCCTTTCCATCTTCTCTACAGAGCAGTCTCACCTACAGACTACCATATGCTGAAAATTGGTCTGGATGACATGGAAGAGATCAGGCATCATCAGGAAGTCCAGCAGTGAGTGGGCCTTTCTCCTGGTGTTGGTTTGGAAAAAAAGAATGTTGACCTGAGAGTATGCACTGATTTCAAGGAGCTGAACAGACACTAAGAAGCCCTGTCTGCCTCACCAATAGGGATGTAACGATACCAAAAACTCACGGTACGATAATACCACAATAAAAAGTCCACAACACAATATTTATCGTGATAATAAAAACGAAGAAAAATGATGACTTGTGTGACGGAGTTCCGTCACTACGGTTGAGTATGTGCTCTGACTGCCATACTAACGAGCCTGTCTCTTTGGCATTGCGGTCAGAGTCACATGTTTGGTACCCTGTAGACCCGGGTTCGAGGCTGGGTGGGGTGACTGCTCTTGCCCTTCACTACAAATGGTGTTAGCAGTGGGATGGCTTGCCACGAGGCCATCAGAAGCGTGCCCGGTGTGTGAGCCATATGAGGGACCCCCAGGTTCAGTTGACCCTGGTGTGTGAGGGACCCCAGAGATGGGTGAAGCACTGGTGAGTGGGGCACCCTGGGATGGGAGAAGTACGGCAAGAGAATGCGTGAGGGACGCCATAGTGCATGAAGCGCATGGATGTGCTTCCCGAAAGGGAGGGCAGTGTGATGGAGTGCCGTCACTACAGTTGAGTGTGTGCTCTGACTGCCATACCAATGAGCCTGGCTCTTTGGTGTCGCGGTCAAAGTCACATGTTTGGTACCCCGTAGACCCAGGTTTGAGGCCGGGTAGGGTGACTGCTCTCACCCTTCGTTACAACTTGAAAAAATGTTTTTATTTGCACTAAATTTGTTTTTCCTTTTAACTTAAAGTGCTTCTGCTTTCCTTTTTTAATAAAATAAAATAAAAGTAGCCAGCCATGACCTAAGCATGTTGTACATACATAGTTCAATGAATGATTGAATTATGTATGTACAATTCAGTGGCGGCTCTTGTCACATCTCTCAGGGGGGGCAATATTTGCAATGTTGGCTAAGGTTCAATGGGTAAATTAACAGTTAGCTAACTTGACATTGTCACATTGCAAACAAAGTATTAGCTGCTTCACAGCCTGCTAGCCACGTTTTCCACTCATACCAGCTTGTAGCAAAGGGTGAGAGCAGTCACCCCACCCACCAAACTGCAGCTTTGACTGCAATGCCAGAGGTGTACCTCACGCATTCCCCCGCCATACTTCTCTAATCTCAGGGTGTCCCACTCACCAGTGCTTCACCCACCTCTGGGGTCCCTCACACTGGGGTAAACCCTACCTGGAGGTCCCTCATATGGCTTACACACTAGGCACACCTTCGATGGCCTCACGGCAAGCCATCCCACTTCTGACACCATATGTAGCGAAGGGCAAGAGCAGTCACCCCACCCTGCCTCGAACCCGGGTCTATGGGGTACCAAACTGCAGCTTTGACCACAACGCCAAAGAGCCAGGCTACATATGTGTAAGACTACACAGTATGAGCCACAGTAATAAGACAACACAGTATAAGACCACAGTAACTACAGATGAATTTATCCATGTAACTACTATTGGTGGAGCTAAATAGTTGTGAAAGAGATTGTTTGAGTAAGATGAATATTAATTTTATTAATGATTCTGTTGTTGACACATGAATTCAGGTAACTGTATACTGTGATCATTATCAACTGTGAGATAACTTCACATGCATTGTAATCTTATTAGAATATTTCTTGAATAATGGCTAAATTTTATACATGAAATTGAAATAAGCACAATTAACATATCGCCATACAAATAAGTACAAAGGCATTTTGGAGAACACTGGGATACATACTTTTACACTGAGCTAAGTAATTGAATACATCAAAAACTATAGAAAATACAAGAGTAATGGAAAGAGCACATTATGATAGTATCAAGAACACATTTTATGACGTCTATATTCCATGAACATAGATGCATGTAACGACCTCACCTCCTTCCACTCCGGCTTCAGCCATTCAGTGCTAAGCGTTGCCGACTTGCTAATCACTGGTCTGATCAGCGATTATCTCCCTCACCTGTCTCCACCTTGTTTGCTTTGATGATTTGTTCCCCTATTTAAACCCTTGTGTTATTTCTCCTGTGTGAAGTCTACTCTCGCATAAGGGTATGCTAAGCCTGGTTTCTCAAACTCTTGTTTTTGAATCCAGCCAGTTCTGTGATTCCTGCCTGTCTCCCATCTGGTCTTCTGTTCGTGCCCTGTTTGTATCCTGCCCCATTCCAAAATAAAGTTTTGTGTTTTTTGCACTTGCGTCCAGCTCTCATTGCAGTGCGTGCCAATGTACCATAACTGTGATTGATTAGTTATAGCCCGTTGAATACTCTGTTGTAGTGGGTGAGTGGTGGCCATCAATTTAAATCCACCTGAGCATCTGACTTGGGAAAATCACCATTAGAAGCTGGTAGTGAAGTCAGATGTTCACAACAGTGAAGCTGGTTGTGATTTACAATTGGGGATAACAAGCAAATGTTTCACTGTTAAATAGAAATAATTGCAGTCAACAGTTGTTTATTATCATTTTTCTGAAGTTTGCTACATGTTTATTGAAGACACATGTAACTATCAGGTCTGCAGGAAAATGCTTGGTATATTTGTGCAAACTGAAGGATACCAACATACATTAATGAAACTGAGAAGTCTTTACTTCAGTTTCTCGTTGAATTATCCAAGGCAACCTTACTCACTATAACTTCTGATATGTGTATTATATTTTGAAACCACTGTATGGTTGTGGTGAACAAAGTGGATTGCAGTTAAAGAATTGATAGTGACTCATAAACATCATACTGGTTCTCATTTTATACGTCAGTAGCACATTTTGTGGAATATCTCTTTATCCAGACCATCCCTGAAAATAATCAGAATCAATTCAAATTTGTTCAGTATATTGCTTGGTTTTTAATTTATTGATATGATTGAGTGAAATTGTCTATAAATAATTTTACGATTATTTGCAGGTCCAAAATTTCCTGCATTGATTGTACATGGTGGAATTTTGGTTTTGTTTTCTGTATTTTAAAAACACATGAAGCAAGTATCATTGTAATACTAATGCAATGTATAAAATCATGGCCTTACATATCAATTGATTATTTTTATTTAAATGGCTCATCACTGGGAGCTCCCAAACAGGACTAACCCATTGTAACTAACCATAAGAATACAAAGTAAAAATGTTTTAATAATTAAACCAAGTAATACAATACGTAAATTTGACACAGGAGGAGGTTAGCTAACGTAACAGTGACAGTTTGACAGGCAGGGCCCATATGCCATTCACTTGCTTCAAGCTTTTGTAGTGTACTTTATATACAGTACCATGCATAATTTTACCATTACTTTATTGTCATTTAGCAGACCCTCTTGTACAGAGTGACTTATATACAATATGATATAATTTTATCCATTTATATGGCTGGATATTTACTGAAGCAATTGTGGTTAAAGTACCTTGCCCAGGGGTACAACAACAGTGCCCTAGCAGGGAATCAAACCAGCAACCTTTGGTTACGAGCCCTGCTCCTTTCACTACGGAACACTGCTGTCACACTGACTATCATATTGTTATCCAGAGTGACTTATATGTTACAATGTGGCCATAATTCATTAATTGCTGCTAATTGAAAAAATGCAAATAAATAAATACAGACAAGGACGAAATCTTGAATTACATTATGTTTCCATTGCATTATTCAGTATTTATTTACTTTTAGATCAGCCAGTTCAATGTTCTGTTTGTTGTAATTCTTCGCATCAGGTCTTAGTTTACAAACAAATCCTGCTTTGAAGAAGAGAGCATTATGGTTTATTATCAGCAGGCTGTATTGAAGTTTAGAGGAAAGTTTCATAAATACAAAAAATAACATGAAAATAAACTAATATTAATATGAATATATCCTTAATCTTCCTTCCCTCCACCTCTTTCAACCCTATTCTGGAATCACTAATTGTATACCATAGTATTGTCATCTAAGCATGACAATTTATGAAGGCAATCCTGATAATTCTGTATAACCTTTAAAAAGACTAAAAAGTAGGGGGGGGGGGGGGGTTGTATTTTTAAATTTTCCTTTCCATACTCTACTTCTAATTCAGTAATTCAGTAAAACATGGCAATTGCAATACAATTTTTTTTTTTTTGCTCAATTAGATCACAATTTATTTCTCACTTTGATTTCCATAAATATAGATGGATTAGTTACATTACTACTCATATTTACTGAAGTTAGCATTGTACATCATTATAATTTTCACTGATGTGTGCATTATTAATCTGTGAAATGGCAGTCATGGGTATATCAAAAATACCCACATTTACCTTCAATTTAGTCACATCTCCCTGCATGATCATTTATATAACCCTTACCATCTTTAAATGGAGGACATGTTGCTGAACATTGTTCCTTGTGTCATACATTAATAAACTTAGAGATAGATTAAAGAATATTACTAGTGCTAAATTCAACTCTTTCTTAGTTTCAAACTTTCCTGCTCACTAGTTCCAGGGGGAGGGGGGGGGGGGGGGGGGGAGTAAGTGTTTGAAAGTGGAATAGCAAACAAATAAATTTAATCATTTATCCAGCCGGCTAAATTCTAAAGTCTCAGCAGGTTTGTTCAGTGCTCCTGTGAATGTTGTTAACTTGGAGTGTTGCAGAAAGTACACTTGTGAAGATACTACATGCATCCAAGGTCCATAAGATTGATCAAAATCAAATACTTGATCAGGAAATTAAATGTATTAATATAAATATTAATTAATCACACATATTCTATCAATAATATTACTACTACTGATAACATTAGGATACCCACTGTGTTCTGGTGATCGAACTCTGACAATGTTCTTGTGGACTTCATCTGCATTGTATCCTCATTTCTTGAATTTGTTGGAACACACTTCAGCTTTAAAATAACCAATAAATAAATAAACAATAACAAACATGAATTCAAGGAAGGCTCTCTGTCTAGTATTTGTTTGCTTTTAGCAATTGTCATTATTTGTTAGCTATTATCTGTCTTAAGTTCTAAATCCAAGCCTTGTTTGTATTATATATTCCTGTGTGTCATAGTGACATCTCCCACATCATCAAATTATACAGTCCTGATTAAATGAATAATTGCCCTTTTCTTTAACTGACAACTAAATTCAACAGTTTTGTTACAAATAGTTTTGTACCATCCAGCACTCATCAAAATAGTTTGTATATACATATATTTAAAAAAGTGAACCCAAAAAGTGTGTCCCTTATCTCCTGGGGCTCAGCTATATTAACATTGCCATTTTCAACAGGATAATTAAAAACATCAGGTCGAAACATGAACTGCATCTATCGAGAGAGGTGAAAAACTGTACGTAAAATATAATCCTTTTTAAATTTCCATTTCTTGAAACTTTTTCTTTCCTAATGATGTCAAGCATAGAGTTACATTACTTTTATTTTAATGGCATTTTACAGATGCTCTTATCCAGAGCAGTTACAGTTTTTTTTTTTTTTTTTACAATTTATACAGCTGGATATTTACTGAGGCAATTGTGGGTTAAGTACCTTGTACAAGGGTACAGCAGCAGTGCCCCAGCAGGTAATCGAAATGGCAACCTTTCAGTTATGAGCCACTACGCTACACTGCTGACTGAATTAAGGTTACGATTTGATCCTTGACAGAAAAACTGTGACCTGTGGTACAACCAGGGTAGTGAATGTTGCATAAAATGAACAAGCTAAGACAGTGAAATGTCCTTGATTTTTTTATTTGGCAAGAGAAGTCTAAAAAACTGTCCAGGGTCAAACAAAAATCAGATTCTCTTACAGCCCAAGGGGTATCCACCCGTATGTTCTGTATCTATTCCAAGGGCATTTCAATAGGTCAAACAAAGTTCCTTCAAAGGTGTCAAAGTTTTCAGAAACACACAGTTCAGCTACGAATTCCCAAAACTGAGGGAAGCCCTGGTAGTCTCGTAAATAAGATGAGGGAGATTGCTGCCAAGTGGTTCTCATAATGAAGGTGTGTGGATTCCATGCTGGTAATTTCCAGGCCCTAGTTCCTTCTGTCAGAATGCCCAGGGGTGGAGCCACTGTACTCTGATGTCTCTCCCATCCAACACCAGCCCTCTGACTCCTCCTCTGGTTGTGCCACAGACCTTTTAACTATACAACACGACACATTTTTTATTATTATGTGGACTTGATTGCTCTGTCAGCAGCTGGATACAAGATATCATCACTTACGGTACATGATCTTCAAGCTGAATTGAAGCCAAAGTGATGTCAAAAATTAATCTTGATCATTAAGATGGAATTATGAGTTTTGTCTACATTGGACTGTTATGAATTTTTAGTTTAATTTTTAGGCAGCATTATTCAGCAGTCTAATCCTTCCTTCTTTGAAATCTTCTATGATAAATGCATATTTTCCAGCAATACATTCCTGTATATAGTATCTTGTCATATTTGCTTTGCATTGATCCATTTAACAAAAAGAACAATGTTAATTTCAAAAACTAACACTTTAAAAAAGAGTCTGGAAACTCAGGTATCCTTCTCTAATTATTGCTGAATTACTTCATCTAAGTGTAAGTTTAGTGACATTTTAACCATAGTATAGAATGTGTTTAGCATTTAGCGTCAAGTCTAAAGATAAAGTGATGTTTTGTATTGGTGTTTGTTGTTTTGTATTGTACAAAGGAATCTAAAGGTATCTGAAGAGGAGAAAGGATTTCATATTTAAAATTATGCCTGAGCACAGTAGAGCCACATTGGAGAAATTTTCTTGGCTCAGAACAGTCTCAGACTCATTATTAAGTGCCACTTGTTTTTCCACCCAGATAGTTTCTTTTATTTTGTAACATTAAATTGCAAAGGTGTTTTCATTAGCCTATAAGATATCTTGAGAAATAATCCATAGTCCTTATAGTTCCAGAACCCCTTTTGTAGAGTAAGATTTCCTCTAGAGCGAAACAGCCACTCAATGGGGTCACAAGGGGGCAGTGTGGTGTTATATTTCAGGAGGAGAGATCTGTGCATGTCTTCATCAAGTGTCTCAGAGTAGCAAATGGGTCCAAAGTGCTTGAAAAGTCTGAGTGTGACGCAAATGGCTCCTTCTCTAATATCAAATACTGAAAGCTATTTTATCAAGACTTTATTGATTTAAAGTAGTCACAGCTCAATTCTACAACTGGCAGATAATTTAGAGTCCTGAAGAACTGTCCTAAACAGTCAGAAGTTGCTAACATATGGGTGTATAGAGGTGGAAAAATGTTTTGCATATGTCAACAAGCTAACGGGACATGGACCTCCCCCCGTAACCTTCCCTACCCAAGATCACATCATGCTCACCCCACCAAAACACACTGACAAGTAAGAGTGATAAAGAAGCTTTATTGAGAAATTCATTAGGATAGCATGCAGTTCATGATACAGACACTGAGGATAATTCTCCATTACTCCCATCTTGCCCTCTTCTCACCAATGGTGATGCTGCCCCTGGATGAGGGGCGTCCCTCTCTGAATTTGAATTTGATTTGGGGGCCCCCCATCGCCTTGGCGCCGCCAATACTATTGACTATTGTCAATGCTTGATCATTCGCACGGACTGTAACCTAACGTTAGTCTGACTAACTGTGCTTGCATGATGGCCAGGGCAAAATTTTAACTGAGGCCCAGAAGCATAAGTAGAGCAGGTTTGTTTTATAGCTGTACATTTGTAATTCTAATAGGCTATTGTGTACCAAAAATGTAGGCTAAACAAACACCCCTTCTTTCTTACCACCAACTCACTTTTAAGGCATTTTGAATCATTCCTGTAAAATCAGTGGGAGAGTCCCTTCTTGTTAGCAAAGATGTTTCTGTTATGGACATGAATGGGTTAAAAAAAGGCAGCCCGATATGACCGACGTTAGCTAGCCAATCTTAGCTAGCTAGTACTGTAAGTTAGTTGCTATAGCAACATATAGTAACCCTGTTGGACCACATTGCACAGGTAACGTTGATTTTCTAAGCTGTCGAATTATGAGGCTAGGCAGTGCTGTAAGATGAAATCACATTGACAAGAAGGAGAATACCAGCCAGCGTGCTTGTGATTAATGATGAGGTTGTTATAGTTTGGTTAACGTTACAAGCTAGCTAGCAGTTTGAGACGTGTGACAGTTGCCTCACTGTTGTTTGGCAACAGAGCTACGCACTGCCTGCTACCACTCTCTCTCCCACTCTTTCCTCAGCAAACACAGTTTTTCTAAAACTTTTAGGTAGGCTCTTCCGGAATCATTTTTTGTCAATTAGTAAACCATACAATGCAGTATTATATTTAGCGTTTGATAACTAGCTAGCTAACATTAGATTACATTAGCTAACGCTAGCTAATTAGCTAGCTAGCTATCTAGCTCGATAACGTTTATCTGATACAAAATGATACAATGTCATTCGGAAGCGCTGCAGTCCCACAGGTAGTGAACGGACCTGTTCAACAGATATGTGAACATGGTAAATATGTAACATTAATATTTACCTAGAGTGACCTTATTTTGGTTTTCAAAAAAGAGGATACTAGTTAGACACAAAAATGTTACTCACTGCTGGTTGGCTCTCGTTGTTCTTATCCCTCCAACTATCAGATGTGGCAGAAACACGGTCACTTATCACTGAGGAATACGTTCTAATTGGCTGAAATAAGTCTTATTTGACGGATCGATACGACCATAGGGCCTACAGAGAATTTGCTCAGATTTGTTGACTGTTCTGCCTAGGCTATGCTCTAACATTAGCCTAATAGATGCGTCAGCAGGGGAATTTATAACAATGTCAAAACACTTGCGTTCACAAAATAAAATCATGTTCATTCACACACACATATAATGCAAAACATCAGCCTGAGAGGGAAAAAAAATTACCAAGGTCCAGACCTCGGCGACCTCATAACTGGCTACAGGAGTGTGCATGAAAATGCAGTTACTGTGCATTACAGTGCGCATGCACACGAACATGAGAGGCAGTGGTAATTGATTAAACCAGTAGTATTAGCTAGCCAGCCCGTTAACACAAAATTTTGTTTTTTATGATTACCATTGACATATCACAATAAATAAATAAACAAACAAACATTTCAAGCTCTGTTGTGGGACATTTCAAGCGCTCTTGGTGGCCCTAAGCAGGTGCTTAGTTCGGTTATGTGTTGGGCTGGATCTGCTCAAAAGGAAGTACTTTAAGTGGCAAATTATATTACATTACATTACATTATGTCATTTAGAAGACGCTCTTACCCAGAGTGCTATGCTGATTCACTATGCTAAGAGTAGTTATCAAGAAGTATTACAAGAGGTCAATAAGATGCTGAGTTAAGTGCCAAACTCAAGTAAAGTGCTTCTTCATATAGAAAATAGGAATAGATAGGATAGATAGAGATAGATAGAGAGGAAGGTATACTAGAAATAGAGCTTGAAAGGATGAGTTTTCAGCTTTCTCTTGAAGTCACCCAGGGAGTCTGTTGTATGAATCTCAGCAGGAAGCTCATTCCACCAGTGTGGAGCCAGTACTGAGAACTGTGGGTCCTAGAGATGCTGCCCTTGTATTTCAGGACACAGAGACGACCTGAGGTAGCAGAGCATAGCGCTCTTACTGGCTTGTAGGCCTTGATCATGTCCTGTATGTATCAAGGGGCTGATCCATTAAGCAGCGTTGGATGTAACGCCTTACTGTAATCACATTACATTTGTCTGTAACGCAGTAATGTAACATGTTACTGTTCTAAATTCAGTAATCACACTACAGTTCCTAACAGTGCGCGCGAAGATTACTGGATTGTCCTATAGAGGTTATGCACTGACGTCACTTTCCCGCCGGAATACGCCTCAATCTCAGGTGTCACCCACATAATTTTGCTGTCTATCTCTTTAAGAGAATAAAATTTGAGACAAGTCAACTCCTTACTTGAGCCATCTGGCTCTGTTTCAGAGACTTGGTGCACGTTTTTGTCTCTTTTCCCTGTTTTCTTTGTGTATTTGTCAGTTTGCTTTGATCTGCACATTTTCTGTATGTGTCCTTTTTTATTACATTGTCTACAGTCTTTATCTTTGAACCAGCAATCTGCAGGATCACATGACTTTTTACCACATCTAAAACATGCCTCTGTTTTATCACTGCATTTTGTGTGAAATTTATTGACTGTGCATGTCAGGAGGTAAGCTGACAGTTGCAGCCATGTTGAGCCTCTCAATCGGGGATGATAACGCACCACGGGTGCATTGGTGAGCTGGGGTTTTTTAGGAGGTTTTTCCGAAGGTTAGGAGGGGAGGTCTACAGAGTGTGAGCCATCCATTTATGAATTGTGGCACATTTCACAATAAAGTTTTGTACCTGTACTCCTGGTGTTCTGGTTGTCTGTAGTGGGCAGATCCATTGGGGGAACCTGTGCTTCTCCCATATATTGCCTTTACAATTCACCTGCATCTTCAGCAGCTGTTTCTATTGATATGGTGATTTCCATATCAATTCACACACGCCAATGTAAGGTTTCTCTCGATCAAGAGCCATTTCTGTGTGCTCTTGCTGTGTAACCCGCACACAAGTCTGTCTCTAAGCACATCCAACAGCTCCTCACCAAACTGACAATGCTCTGTTAGCCGTCGGCGTTCTGCTACGTACTCCAATATTGACTCAGTCTTTAGTTGATTTCGCTGATGGAATCGGAAATGTTCGGCTATAACTAACGGCTTTGGGTTAAAATGCCTTTGTATCACATCCACATCTCCTTGAAAGTTCTGTCAGCTGGTTTTGCCAATACCAAAAGACTGAGCAATGCCTCCTCATCCTGCATCACTATCACCTGCCCCTATCTGTCCTTAACAGCCCTCTACACCCCAGACATTTAGCCTACGTCCGATGTGATACTGATTGGGGACTCCATAATGAGGGATGTTGATGATGACACATAAAGCCACTGTCTGCTGCTTATCTGGGGATAGGGCGTCGGACATAAACATGCAAGTTCCTTATGTCCTGGTATGTCACCAGTTGGAAATTTTGAAAGAATATTTGAAACTGCTTTTAGACGTGCTACATCAGTCCCAGGTGGGAGTTATTTTATCTGGCCCTTTCCCAAGTACAAGAGGGGCTAAAAGTGTTTTACATGTTTTCTGTTGCAGAACAACTGGCTGGAGGACTGGTGCAAAAAAGGGCATTGTTTTCATTTACATTATTGATGCCTTCTGTTAGCGACCTGTCTTTAACAAATAAGATGGAATACATCCAAACCACAGGAGGTACATTCATGATGTTTAGAAAAAGAGAACTGTGTTATAGCCTAACAGACCTCTGTGGTGAGAAACAAAATGTCAGAATTTATTTCACATTTTAGCACATTTTTAGTGGCCTACAAGTCATATCAAAGCTGATGTGACTTTATGAATTGAATTGAATTGAAGGCATTCAGATCAAATCAATCAAAGTCTTCTATCATTAATGACTATATCACACTACATAGTCTAGACTATTTAATGATTACTGGAAAAATAGCAAAGAGCATGTGTGCTGTTGAATTTAGAAATACAATGCAGAGTGATCATATTTTACTGGCTGACATGTTATCACAGTGTGCTGACTTGCATCAAAAACTGCATAAGAGTAAGACAATGTGAAACAGTCACAAGATGGTTTGAATGGTATCTTAAGAGCAATAAAATGTTTGTGATTCAGGGTGATTCTGTATCACAAGCAGCTAGCATTGCTTGTGGAGTCTCACAGTGCTCAAATCTCAGCTGTTCTCAGTATACACGCTCACTGTACAGTATCTGCCTGATGCTGAGAAGACTATCCAACCAATTATCCAGGATGCAGCAGCCAGGGTACTGACTAAAACAAAAGAAGTGAGTGCATATTACCCTAGTGCCTATATCCTTGCAGTTCTTTATGCAGTGGCTTCCTATTAATTTTAGAATTGATTAAAAAAAAATGTTTTTATTAGTGAAAAAGAGATGGCATGTGACTGCATAAACAACATGCTTCTACCATATCTTTTATGCAAATCTTGTTCATTTTACTTTCATGACCTGTCTGTTGTATTTGTTTTATTTCTTTTTATCATGCCTGCAAAGCACTTTGTGCTGCTTTACTGTATGATAGATTCTATAAAAATTAATGAAATTAATTCAATTGAAAAAAAGGACAGATTACAATGACAAATAACATCTGCAAAAAAATCTGCAGCATGATAACACAACACAAATGACAGAAGTGCTTCTTCCTTCATTTTAGAGCAATATGGAATTACCTCACAGATGCAAAGCATTCATGGAATATTTACATGGTTGACAAACAGTATTTATAGACTACTTATTACCACCCTCCAAACATTGCAGTGTGGCCATTGAAAGCAAGTAATGATTTTGCAATAAAAAACAAGGCCATGAGGAGAGGTAAGATTACCAGAATGGCTTAATTATCTCAAACATCTGAACAGATTGATCTGACCTTTACTCTTCTTTTCAGATCTCCTGCAGCATGCCAGATTACAAATTCTTAATCAAAGCATCACTCTCAGTTTAAGATCAATCTAATATGTTTGATGAAATGTCCTTTCAAATCATGATGGTGTCAGAGCTATCTTCCATGAAAAATACTGGCCAGAGACACACACTTCTGATCTCTTTTTACATAAAACTTGTATAGGCACTGTCAAAATACTTTGCTTGCCTTTTCACCAACTAGTGGTAAAAAGGTACTAGTGGTTAAAGGTACAGTTGCCATTCACTGTCAGGAGAGACATGTTCTAAGTCACAGTCACAGTTCAAAGTGTCAGGGTTTCAGAGACTACTTCTCGCAAAAACCAGCAAGTGTCCTCGTGACAGCCTGTCTGGCCCGGTTACCTGCTGCTTCCCCGAGCTTCCACCAGAGGGAGTGTCTTCCTGTTTGCGCCTGTACTGTGTGTGCCTAATCTTGTCAAATTGTTTTCACATGTTTGTAATAAGTATCTGTGTGTTTGGTCTATTAAAACCCTGACTGTAGTTCTGTTCTCTGCTCAGTCTTAAGCTAGCCTGTATTCTGTGCCCTCAAGTTTGCTTATTGTTTGTAAAGATTCCTTGTCTTTGGAAACCCTTCCATGTTTTGAATGATCTCTGAATTTGGGTCCCTCTTGCTCAACCGTTACACAAAGGTTCTTGAATTCATAAATCTTTTTCTGGTCTTTCACAGGAGGATGGCAATTTTGTCATCTATGGTTGGAAGCCTATCTGGGCAACTAACACAAACGGCAGAACTGATGCATCACCGCCTCATCATGCAGGATGATTCCAAGTTGGTCATTTATGATAGAGCAAACAAGTCAATATGGGCCTCAAACAGACAGAGAGCAACTGCCAGTGAAAATAATCATTTGTATCTGAAAAACCATGGCAACTTGGTGATTGAATGTAATGGCAATGAAATATGGTGATCGTGAACTGATGCAAATAGGTGTCCAGACGATTTAAATTTTAAGTTCATATTTTGATAAAATGTGGCTCTTGCAAAGTAATTAGGCTTCAATCCAAAGGTCTGGATGGTTAGCTAGGCTAGGTTAGCAGGAATGAGGAAAAATTTACAATACTTTACAATAGTGCTGTGATCATGTTTCATGTACCATATGCTAAAAGGTGAAACAATTTTTTTTTAAATCTCAGTGAAGTTACATGCCTGTTTTATCATTATATCAGCTAGTAGGTTGTCACTATTGTTAATTATTATCTACAGCTTTATTTTTGTCTGTCCTTCCTTTTTCCTGATTTTTTTTTTTCATTGCCATAATTGGTATCAGATTTCCTTTGAAAATGTAATGTTTTTCACATCAATATTGCATATCTGACAGTATTATAAAAAAATGCTTCATTTGTGCATTTTACTACACAGTTAGGTCAACAGTGAGCTGGATCATTGGTTTTTTCACACTTTTACACCTAAGCAGAGTTGAGTCAACGGTATGTTGAATATTTCCAGTTTCATACAAATTTTAGTAGATATGTTTTGTTGCATTCAAGGATCATAACACTGAAGTAAGGTGTCTGCCACACACAGTTCACCTCTTTCAAACAGAGGTACCAATGGAAAAAAGAAAAGAGCATATTTAACAGTTCTGACATTTTACTTCAGTTGCCATAAACAGACATTGTTATCTATGAATGATAAGGGGTGGTTTTATTTCGGATGCATGAAGGGGCTACAGATCAATAGTTTGTTTCTGCTTCATGCATCATGAAGGGCCATTAATTACAAAGACAGACATGGAGACGAAGACCACTAGGTTTTCCAGTATTCTCTTACTCTGTCAACCCCTTACCTTCATCATTATCTGGTAGAGAGAAACAGGAAATGACATGCATATGATCCTGTTACTGTAATTAATCTTCTACACAAGAGGGGTCTGTTGTTCTATCTGGGATATTTTCCTCCTTAATATCATTTCATTTAAATGTGTCTGTAAGTATAAATAAACAGCGAACGAAAATCTTGTTGAGCAGCACAATTTATTTTTGAGAGTCAAAAGGGATCCCAAGCACCGATAGCCAACAGCTTCTAAACAAATCAATAGAGGGTGAATTGATGGTCATCACTGAAGACTGTAGTTGTAAAAGAAGTGAGAGTAGACTTCTCATGGGGGTACTGAGTTTTCCTGGAGGGAAAAGGAGGAGTGTGCAGTTAAAAGCACTTTCTGTGGACAATGGAAGGCCCCGCCTCAACATACTCATCCTTGCTGATCCACATCTGCTGGAAGGTGGAGAGGGACACCAGGATGGAGCCACCAATCCAGACGGAGTATTTCCTCTCAAGGGGTTTGATTATCTACAGGAATAAGAGCCTGTGGTCAGCATGTGATCATCTAGAGGAATAAGAGCCCATGGTCAGTGTCAGGAGTGACACTATGCCCAAATAGTTCGCCCCCCTAGGGATCCGCCCGCCACAAGAATGCCGGGACAAGGTGAGTAGGATAGCAACTCTTTATTCTTTTTTAAAAAACACAAATTTAACAACACAATTCATAAAATCTGAGACGCCGCTATCCCTCTCCCAGCGAAGCCCTTCCCCCTTTCCTTCTGTCCACCCCTGTCTGCCCTCCCCGGCTACAAACAGGCGGGAACGCTACCCAACCGCTCACACCAAAAAAAGGAAGAGAAAAAAAAAAAAGGAATCCCCACACACACACACACACTTAGCCTCACTGCAAACACCCCGTGATCTGGCGTCCCCGCCCACCTGGACACCGGGAGAGAGAGGACTGCTCAATTTCACCACCGGGGGGGAAGTGCTGCCGCTGCGGGGGAGGCTCCTCACAAGCACGCACACACACGCACGCACACCACACAAGACGTACAAAACGAAACGAAAATATAAGTGGGGACATAGCTCAGCCCGCGCCACACTGCTGGGCTTCGCCTACGTCCCAAAAAAACAAAAAAATTAAATAAACTCCAGACAAGGCCCCCGCATCACTCCTGCGGGGGCTGGCGGCTCCGGCGGCGACCCACGTCTTCTCCCCGGTAGTAACTCCGCCGGCTCCGCGGGATCACACTGAGGGAGACACAGAGCAGCAGCCGGTCAGTCCTCCCTCTCCACCCCGTGCTGGTGACCCACGCACTCTCTTGAGGTTCCGCGGTGCCACCTCCCTTCCAGCTAGGGGATCCACCTCCCCGGCACGCGCTTCCACGGGGTGGGGGCTCTCTTCGACCCCGGCTGCGTCCGGAACCAAGCAATGTTTTCCCCGCTCCCTCAGGGATTCGCCGCTAGAGCCCCTTCGGTCGCCGCTCTTCGGAGGCCGCCTAAGACACACAAACACACTCGCACATCCAGCACACCAAAGCAAAAAACCAAAAGAAAAATTAAACAAAGCAAACTCAAATCCCGCTCTCGGTCGCGACTCCCAGAGCTCAAAGAAAAAAAAACAGCAAACCAAAATAACAAACCCTAAACTCAGCCGTGCCGGCACGTTCAAAAGAAAAAAAAAGGAAATCAAAAAAACCTGGCTCCACGCTAAAACCCCGTGTGGCAACCTCCGTCAGCGTCTCTGGCGTGCTACTCCCACTCACCTGCCTAAATAGTCCTGGCGAAATCGCTTACAGACAGGCAACAGGTGCGGAGCACACACCAGGCAGCGAACACCGTCAATTGCCAATTATTCAATCCCAAGCCCCCTCGTTCTCCCAGGGAGTGCAGCGCGATCATGTCAGGAGGAACTCCTGACAGATTTCCCCCCCGCTTTATGGGTAGTCGTCCCTGACTACACCTCCTCAATGTACCGGCGCGGGGGCTGGCCCCTCGTCTCACGGGAGGAGCGACGAAGGGGCGCATCTTCCGGCTGTGCGGGAGGCCCTGCCACTGCCTCCTGCTCCTGTTCCTCTAGGGGAGCAGCGGGCACCACTCCAGGGTTCCGGGCCGGGACCCACACCGGGTTCCACCCCCATACCCGACCTCGCTCCTCCGGCTCGGCCACCCGGCGGGTCTCTTCCACAGGGGGCCCCCCATGAACGTCGCCAACCGGGCAGGTGCGTAGGTTGTTCCGGTGTAGGGTCCGTTCCTCACCACCGGTCTCCGGGCGGACCACATACACCGGCTTCTCCGGATCGACCTGGCGCAGCACAACAAACGGTCTGGGGCTCCAACGAGGGGCCAACTTACCATGCTCCCGCCGCCAGAAGTTCCGCACCAACACCCGGTCACCAGGCAGCAAGGGGAGGTCCCGGACTCGCCGATCATACCTCTCCTTGTCCCGGCCCTGTTGGCGCCGCACCCCCTCCAGCACCCGCTGGTACACCCGTAGCAGGGTCTGATGGTGATCCTTCACCCATCCCTCCAGGGTCCATCGCCGCTCGGGGGGCGGCACGTTGAGGGCCAGGTCCACCGGCAACCGGGCGTGGCGCCCTGTCAGGACAAAATGCGGGGCATACCCTGTGCTGCTATGGAACGAGTTGTTATAGGCCTGCAACAGGGCCGGCAGGCGCTCCGGCCAACGGGACTGCTCATCCTCTCGCAATGAGCCTAGGAGAGACAGCAGTGTCTGATTAAACCGCTCGCAGGCCCCATTGCCCTGGGGATGGTAGGGGGTGGTGCGGATCTTTGTACATCCATACAGCTCACAGAAAGCCGCGACCATGGAGGACTCGAACGCCGCCCCCCGGTCAGAGAGGAGTCGCTCAGGGCATCCCCAGTGCTGTATCACCGCACCCCACAGTGCCTTGACCGTGGTCGTCGCCGACTGGTCCCTGACAGGCACCGCCCACCCGTACTTCGAGAACAAATCCGTCAGCACGAGCAGGTAGGGGTACGGGTCGCCCGGGCGCCCCAGCGCAAGGTGGTCCATGGCCACCACCTCTAAAGGGTAGGAGGTGGCAAGAGGGACAAGGGGGGCCCTTACCTCCGGGCCGGCCTTGGCCACCACACACTGGCCACAATCTGCCATCCAACGCCGCACGTCCGCCCCCAGACCCGGCCAGTAAAACCGTCAGCGTAAGGCAGCCTCCAGCTTGTTGGCGCACAAGTGACCCAGGGCCTGATGGTACTGCTGCCAGACACCCCGGGCCTCGCCCCAGGGCACCAGCACCTGCCACAACGGCTCTCCAGCAGCCCCGTCCTGCACCCGGCGGCAAAGGACCCCCCCTCGTAAACGAAGCCGCTCCCATTCCCTCCACCACCTACCTTCCTCGGGTGAGGCCTTCCTCCGCTCCTCCCGCCGAGGGGGCTCCCCGCTCTCAAGCCGCACCGCCAGAGCCCGCAGATGCTCATCCCTCTGCTGTAAGGACGCCCAGTCTCACGCACCCTCAGCCACGGCATCCAAAGCCACCTGCGCCACAATCCCCTCCTCCCCAGGCAACCGAGACAGGGTGTCTGCATTAGCATTGCGGGACCCAGGGCGGTACTTTACCTCCAGATCATAGCTGGCCAACTGTGCCACCCACCACTGCTCAGTCGCCCCGAGGCGCGCCGTTCCTAAGTGTACTAAGGGGTTGTGGTCAGTGAAGACCGTGACCTTTGTGCCCCAGAGATAGTCCTTAAATTTCTCGGTCACGGCCCACTTCAGTGCCAGCAGCTCCAGCTTGAAGGCGCTGTAGTTCTGGTCATTCCTCTCTGCAGGGTGCAGGCTCCGGCTGGCATAGGCAATCACCCTCTCCTTACCCTCCTGGACCTGCGACAACACAGCCCCCAGCCCGGCATCCGTATATACCCGGAAGGGCAACGAGAAGTCAGCATAGGCTAAGACTGGGGCGGAGAGCAGGGCAGCCTTCAACTCCTCGAAGGCGCGCTGGGACTCGGGGCCCCACTCCACCCGCTGTGTGCGCCTACCCCGAGCTGCCGTACCCACCAGCAACCGATGCAGGGGAGCCGCGATCTTGGCGAAAGCGGGGATGAACCGCCGATAGTAGCCGGCAAACCCAAGAAACGCCCTTACCTGCCGCACAGTCTCAGGGGCCGGCCAGTCCCGCACTGCAGCCGTTTTTTCCGGATCCGTGGCTACCCCCGCCCGACTGACGATGTGCCCCAGATATCGCACCTCCTTCCTTAGCAACTTGCACTTCTGAGGCTGGAGCTTGAGCCCAAAGCGCCCCAGGCGCTCAAACACCGCCTCCAAGTGCAGCAGGTCACCCAAGCACCGCTGCATGAGGCGTTGGAAGGTGGCCGGGGCATTACATAGCCCAAACGCCATTCGCTCAAACTGATATAAGCCAACGGGGGGAAGCAAACGCGGTCTTTTCACGGTCCCGTGGATCCACCGCCACCTGCTAATACCCACTGGCCAGGTCGAGAGTGGAATACCACTCTGCCCGCTTCATCACCGCTAACAACTCCTCGATGCGGGGCAAAGGGTGGGCGTCCTTGTGGGTAACGGCATTCAGGCGGCGGTAATCAACACAGAACCGCCACGCGCCGTCCTTCTTTTTCACAAGGACCACGGGGGCTGCCCAGGGGCTGGAACTCTCGGTGATCACCCCACTCTCTAGCATCCCCTGCAACAGAACCCGCAGCTCGGGATAAAGGCCAGGGGGAAGAGGGCGATACCTCTCACGGCTGGGTGGAGCATTACCGGTCGGGATGCGGTGATACACCGCATCGGTACACCCGAAGTCCTCCTCGTGGGCTGCGAACACCCTCGCCCACTTCTGCAGCAGCTCCTGTGCCTGACGGTGCTGCTCCCCCGTGAGTCCCTCCAGCTCCGGCGGGGCAGTCGACTCCCCACCCCCAACGGCGCCTGGGCACCTCTACCTCCCCGGGGCGGGGGCTCCGCAGCACCACATCGCACTCACCCTGGATCTGCTAGAGGTCAAGACAAGACAGGGTTGCCAAGGGGCGTCGTCGGGGTAAGGTCAAGGGATGGGGGTGCACGTTCATCACACGGAGGGGAACCTTGCCCCCCCGTGGCCGAACCACGGCCCGGGCCACCTGCCACTCACCACCTTCCTCGAGCCCCTCCAACAGGCAGGGCAGGCCCTCCAGGTGTTCACCCCCCTCCACGCAGACCCACTGCACCACCTCGGAGCCGGCCGGCACTTCAGTGTCGTCGCTCCGACCCAGCCACAGCGTTCCACGTTTCGGGGAGAGGGCCTGCACCTGGGCCCGGCGGCACAGGGCAAAAGCCCGCTCCCAGGCCCGCCGAGCACGGCCCTGCTGAGAGGCAGAAAAGGTTAGGGCACCAGGCTGTACACCCCTCATCACCTCTTCCCAACACTGGGAGATAATGTTCATCCCCAACAGGACGCTATCTGACCCTAAACAATGGTCCTCTACTACAATAACGCCCTTATCAGGGATGCGGACCCCCCCGACTACAAAATCGAAAACCACATACCCCACAAAGGGTATGTCTAGCCCATTGGCTGCCCGCAGGGACAACCACTGCAGAGCACCCGTGTCCCGCTCAGGAAGGCCCCCAAACCACTTCCTGAAAAACCCCTCACTCATCAGGGTGACCTGTGAGCCCGTGTCCAAGAGACACGGCACCTTAACCCCACCTACCTCCACCTCCACCTGGGGGCATGGCCCCAGGACCGCTATACGCTCAGGGCAGTCCTCGCCAGTATCCCCTTGTACCCCGCCCGCGTGCCCTACCACGGACGGGGTCGGGAGTTTAACGGCGCACGCTTGAGACAGTGGCGCTGCACATGCCCGGACTGCCCACATGCGACACAAATGGGCTGGCCATCAGCGTCCCACTGAAACCGCGCCGACCCTGCCTGGCAGGGCGACGGCTCTCCGGGCCACGGGCCTGGGGCTCCCGTTCCTCTACAGGCGGGGTGGCTGGAGCCTGCGGCCACTGCTGTCGAAGCTCTGCGATCAGTGCTTTGCCCAGTGTGGCCACCTGTTCTTGGAGCTCCTGCCGCATTTCAGCCCGCACCTCGTCCTTCCAGCGCTCCAGGTCCCCTGCCTGGAGCGGAACAGCCGGCAGCCGAGGTTCCTGCGAACGAGAAGCACAGCACATTGCCCCGTCCCCCCCCGGGACTCCAGCTCAAGCTCACAGGCCTCACGACTCACCTGCTGGAAAGTGAGCGCGGGCTGCCGCCTCACCTGCCTCTGCAGTTCCTGTTTAAGGGGGCCCCTCCGCAGGCCAAGCAGAAACTGGTCCCACAACACCAGGCTGTCACCATCCACCGCCGGCTCCCGGGCCCGCCATTTGGCGTGCACCTCCCGTAGCCAAAGGAGGTACCCATCCAAACTCTCCTCCCGCTCCTGCACACACTGGAAGAAGTTCTGGCGAACCACGGGTAGCGGTGTGGGGCGGGCAAACAGCTCCTCCAGCATGGCCCACAGAAGGGCGACCGTGTTGCGCTGCTCCACCGGCACGAGCAGCACCTCCCGGCAGGCACGTCCCTCCAGGGCCCCCATCAGAAAGTCAACCCTTTGTTCCTCTGTGAGCCCTTGTGCCCGGAGCATAGCCTGAACCTGTGCCCGCCACTCCCCATATCTGACCGCGCCTTCTTCCCCAGAGAACTTAGGGACCCAGGGCGCGCACATAAACCAGGGGACGGTGACACCACCCGGCGGAAACGCCGCACCTGCTCCTCCCCGCTCATCCATTCCTGTGACAAGGCGGATCCTGCCGACTTACGCCAAATTTGTTAGTGTCAGGAGTGACACTATGCCCAAATAGTTCGCCCTCCTAGGGATCCGCCCGCCACAAGAATGCCAGGACAAGGTAAGTAGGATAGCAACTCTTTATTCTTTTTTAAAAAACACAAATTTAACAACACAATTCATAAAATCTGAGACGCCGCTATCCCTCTCCCAGCGAAGCCCTTCCCCCTTTCCTTCTGTCCACCCCTGTCTGCCCTCCCCGGCTACAAACAGGCGGGAACGCTACCCAACCGCTCACACCGAAAAAAGGAAGAGAAAAAAAAAAAAAGGAATCCCCACACACACACACTTAGCCTCACTGCAAACACCCCGTGATCTGGCGTCCCCGCCCACCTGGACACCGGGAGAGAGAGGACTGCTCAATTTCACCACCGGGGGGGAAGTGCTGCCGCTGCAGGGGAGGCTCCTCACAAGCACGCACACGCACGCACACCACACAAGACGTACAAAACGAAACGAAAATATAAGTGGGGATGTAGCTCAGCCCGCGCCACACTGCCGGGCTTCGCCTACGTCCCAAAAAAACAAAAAAATTAAATAAACTCCAGACAAGGCCCCCGCGTCACTCCTGCGGGGGCTGGCGGCTCCGGCGGCGACCCACGTCTTCTCCCCGGTAGTAACTCCGCCGGCTCCGCGGGATCACACTGAGGGAGACACAGAGCAGCAGCCGGTCAGTCCTCCCTCTCCACCCCGTGCTGGTGACCCACGCACTCTCTTGAGGTTCCGCGGTGCCACCTCCCTTCCAGCTAGGGGATCCACCTCCCCGGCACGCGCTTCCACGGGGTGGGGGCTCTCTTCGACCCCGGCTGCGTCCGGAACCAAGCGATGTTTTCCCCGCTCCCTCAGGGATTCGCCACTAGAGCCCCTTCGGTCGCCGCTCTTCGGAGGCCGCCTAAGACACACAAACATGTCAGGAGTTCCTCCTGACATGATCGCGCTGCACTCCCTAGGAGAGCAAGGGGGCTCAGGATTGAATAATTGGCAATTGACGGTGTTCGCTGCCTGGTGTGTGCTCCACACCTGTTGCCTGTCTGTAAGCAATTTCGCTGGGACTATTTAGGCAGGTGAGTGGGAGTAGCACGCCAGAGACGCTGACGGAGGTTGCCACACGGGGTTTTAGCGTGAAGCTAGGTTTTTTTTTATTTCTTTTTTCCTTTGAACGTGCCGGCACGGCTGAGTTTAGGGTTTGTTATTTTGGTTTGCTGTTTTTTTTTCTTTGAGCTCTGGGAGTCGCGACCCAGAGCGGGTTTTGAGTTTGTTTTGTTTAATTTTTCTTTCGGTTCTTTTGCTTTGGTGTGCTGGATGTGCGAGTGTGTTTGTGTGTCTTAGGCGGCTTCAGAAGAGCGGCGACCGAAGGGGCTCCAGCGGTGAATCCCTGAGGGAGCGGGGAAAACATTGCTTGGTTCCGGACGCAGCCGGGGTCGAAGAGAGCCCCCACCCCGTGGAAGCACGTGCCGGGGAGGTGGATCCCCTAGCTGGAAGGGAGGTGGCACCGCGGAACCTCAAGAGTGCGTGAGTCACCATCACGGGGTGGAGAGGGAGGACTGACCGGCTGCTGCTCTGTGTCTCCCTCAGTGTGATCCCGCGGAGCCGGCGGAGTTACTACCGGGGAGAAGACGTGGGTCGCCGCCGGAGCCGCCAGCCCCTGCAGGAGTGACGCGGGGGCCTTGTCTGGAGTTTAATTTTTTTTTGTTTTTTTGGGACATAGGCGAAGCCCAGCAGTGTGGCGCGGGCTGAGCTACGTCCCCATTTATATTTTTGTTCGTTTTGTACGTCTTGTGTGGTGTGCGTGCGTGTGAGGAGCCTCCCCTGCAGCGGCAGCACTTCCCCCCCGGTGGTGAAATTGAGTAGTCCTCTCTCTCCCGGTGTCCAGGTGGGCGGGGACGCCAGATCACGGGTGTTTGCAGTGAGGCTAAGTGTGTGTGTGGGGATTCCTTTTTTTCTTTTTTTCTTTCCTTCCTTTTTTTTGGTGTGAGCGGTTGGGTAGCGTTCTCGCCTGTTTGTAGCCAGGGAGGGCAGACAGGGGTGGACAGAAGGATAGGGGGAAGGGCTTCGCTGGGAGAGGGATAGCGGTGTCTCAGATTTTATGAATTGTGTTGTTGTTGTTAAATTTGTGTTTTTAAAAAAAAAGAATAAAGAGTTGCTATCCTAGTCACCTTGTCCTGGCATTCTTGTGGCGGCGGATCCCTAGGAGGGCGAACTATTTGGGCATAGTGTCACTCCTGACAAACACACTCGCACATCCAGCACACCAAAGCAAAAAACCGAAAGAAAAATTAAACAAAGCAAACTCAAATCCCGCTCTCGGTTGCGACTCCCAGAGCTCAAAGAAAAAAAAAACAGCAAACCAAAATAACAAACCCTAAACTCAGCCGTGCCGGCACGTTCAAAAGAAAAAAAAAAGAAATCAAAAAAACCTGGCTCCACGCTAAAACCCCGTGTGGCAACCTCTGTCAGCGTCTCTGGCGTGCTACTCCCACTCACCTGCCTAAATAGTCCCGGTGAAATCGCTTACAGACAGGCAACAGGTGTGGAGCACACACCAGGCAGCGAACACCGTCAATTGCAAATTATTCAATCCTGAGCCCCCTCGCTCTCCCAGGGAGTGCAGCGCGATCATGTCAGGAGGAACTCCTGACACTCAGCACTGAAACAAACATTTCCCATTGCCTATTTAATTAGTTATGTTCTCAGTAGATCACCTTATTCAGGGTGGCCCACAATTCTTCAAAATTTCACAAGACAATTACTGAAGTAACCAAAAAAAAGATTCGTGTCTGTACATATGACATGGATGAAGTCTTTAACATGGAATTCTAGGTTCTACTCTATGTAGTGACAGAGGAAATCTGATGTGTTCAAGGTGTGTACCTGGAGCATTTACTCCATTCAGGCACCGGTTTTGGATGGCTCTTTGTCTGATTCCTCTTCTTTGGCCAATTCTTTGGTTGGACCTGTCTATCTTTTTGTCTGTCTGGCCCTTTGAGTCATTGGGGCACTCAAGCCCTCGCACATCATCAACGTGGTGGTCCAGGTCATCAGGGTACTAGATGGAACACTTACCAGCATGGGGAGTGATAGTTTCAGACCCAGCTTGGCCACCACAGGGCTTCAAAATATGCCACTCACAGACAATGGGTAACGGCAAACAGACTCAGGCGCAAACAGGCTAGAACAGGCCTAAATTTGTACTGATGGGGGCTGCGTGAGTCACCTTCTTGCCCAGCTTGTGGAGTAGAAGTGGAGTGTGACAAACGTGATTGGTTGGATATAATACCATAAATGAATGCAGTGATCCTTTCAGCAGGTTATATCAAGAATATTATTAAGTTTATTTAAAAAAAAATTATAAGAGCAAATCAGACAGGAGTAATTCACACAGTATTTTGGAAACATATTTAAAAGCCTTTTTTAACATTATTAATGGTGTTATTTCACCATTCACAGTAAAAATTTGAACACTAGATGGATGGTAATCATCATAACCAGGACAGCATTAGCTATCAAAATTCACTTAGGTCAATCTAAAGAGCATGCAGTTATGGACATTAATGGTATACATGTGATCTTAAAATTCAAAAGTTACATGCAGTAGTAGGTAAACTGATCTTTAATTACTGTCTATAACTACGCAGTCACTGCCTTGTATTTTCAATGGGTTGCAGTCTCTCATAGAGATGCATACATGCCTGTGCCTAAGCTCAACCTAAAATGGCACTAGTTGTATAGGCAAGGGACTACAGAGTATACCGATAAGATAATGATTCTATAAGCGCGTAAATAGCAGTTATCTTACCATACAGTGATCAGCTACAGCGAGTAAGAGGGACGATGAGCATCGAGTTACAATAAATTAATTTGTTACAATGTATGATCATCCAAAATAATGACTAGTAGGCAATGTGATGGAAAAAAACAGACTACAACAGAGAGACAAAGAATAATGCATAGGCTATACGCAAAAGTGCACAGGAGGTCGTGTCAACGAGTCTCCCTGAGCTATACCCTTATATACCTGAACATCAAATGTGGTATCTGACTTTGGTGCCGTGACCAAACATGATAAGCTCTGAAACAACAGTGTAGTCATGATTCAGGAATTATAAATACTGCGAATCTTGCAATAACCAGGGGGGTGCGAAGGGGTGCTAGCGAGTGAGGAATGCAAAGATAAGTGCATTCCTCACTGTTCACTTTTGTGCCAGATGTTATCTTTATTATGAACCCATCATACCTCCCTGCTACATACATCATTGACATCCATGTGAAATTAGCTTTAAAATGACACCAAATGCGATTATGTTGCACATGAGAATGACCATATTCAATACTTTTGACATGAGATGAACAGAGTCCTGAGTATGGCTGCGCTGTAGGTTGCCTGGCAGCAGACGGAGTCCAGGATGCAGCTCCCCTTAGCATGACCTGCAGAAATTAGCGGCTAGGGTTAGACTGCTGCTACCCCCAGCTGAATTGCTTAATAGTCATGTTTGGTGGGTGTTGCATGGTACCTGAGGTGTCCAGATAACTACTGAACCCTGCTGACCTTTTGCAAGCCCAGAGGAAAACAAATGCATTCCTTTGGGGAGTTTTGCAGGAGATGTGGTCCTGTAAATTGCCCTACACACATCAACATGCACAGTGTACTGGATATAATGATATTATGCCAATGTCAGGACATTTACTCCATTCAAATGCTTGCTTTGTTGAACAATCAGTTTTAAATTAACCACAGAGTGGTTAATTTTAGGACACAGAGTGTAGCCTGCTAATTAGTTGGTTAACATTCACAGTATTTACCCTTATTTAGTTGTAGTTGCTAAAGTATCATGGAAGGTGAGACTATTAGCCAGCTACTGTACAGAGAGAAAAACTAGGACAGATAATTTATGGCTGTCTTAGGTAAGCTATATAGCTGTATTAAATAGACAATAAGGAGTTAACTTATTGCCGCAGGTCCTCAGATTTAATGTCATTGGCTTGTTTAAATAACAAAAACCAAATGAACTGACATTCCAAGTCAGAGTGGTGAGGTGGTGTCAGGGCTCCGCCCCCTTAAGCCGCAGTGTTTTTGTTTTCCTTGTCCATGTGCCTTTGTTTTCCTTGTGTTCTAGCCCTGCCCTGCTCTCCGCCCTGTCTCCGCCCACCTGATTGCCTGCACCTGCCTGCCTGCTCACCTGCTTCCCATCTCCTCGTTACCCCAGCCCTATATCTTCCCTGCGTGTCTCTGTCTTGTTGCTAGTTCGTTTCAGTGTGTTTCACCTGTCTCGTCCCCGCGCTTCATTTACTTGAGAGTTGTTTGTTACATTTCCGATCCTGCCTGTTTCCTGACCTCGATTCCTGCCTGCCGTTTTGGATCTGATCGCTGCCTCTCACCTGCCTGATTCCTGACCCTGTTCTCCCTGACTCCCGATTTTGGATTTGCCCCCGGATTGCTTCTCTGTGCTTCGAACCCTGCCTGTCCCTGGATTTACGAACTGCCTGTCCCTTTCTATTCTCGCCTGCAACCGGAACATCCTGCGGTCCGCGTTTGTGTCCCGACCACCGGCGCTAACAGGTGGTGAGTCCAGCAATGATCAAATGGGCTCTTAGTGGCCTGTTAGAGTTTGCTAGCTGGGTGCATGGCACATTTAAACACTACAATAATGTACACTGTGGACAAGCTTACAAAATATATGACTAAATCAGTCACATTAAAGTTAGAGTGAAGAGAAATCTATATTTTTCTAAACAGTTCTGAGCTTCCCTCACTTATGATGCTGATTAGCATCTTACTGAGTTCCTACCTTCGCAGCATTAGCAACTTTGATAGCTAATTTGAAACATGTAACTAATGAAATTTATATCAAATTTATATCTCCAGCAGTGAGCACAATTAACTACACAAACATAAATTTATACGTTTCATTTGAGTGATACTTACGCTGGTCAGCTTTAGATGCCTCTGTAGGGAGGGTCGAAGTCAAAATGTACTTTATTGTCATTCCAACCGGGCAATAAGTAGTGTACAGCAGAATGAAATTGTGTTTCTCTGAGCCCAATGCTCAATGCGCAAGGTAAGTACAGGCACAAGTAAGACAACAATATATTTTGCTGTTAAGTACAAATAAGTACATTCAATAAAAAATGAAAATGCAACTATCAATAATACCATTGCCACGACTCCAAATAATTACTTACTAGGATAAGCTGTAAAAGTATAATTATAATTGATTATATGAAATATGATCAGTCCCTCACAAAAAATATTGTCAACAAAATAACATCAGGATGTGTATTAAATATATCCAGGAAACCTGCTTCTAGGTACAACTGGTGGTGGTGCCAAATGTTTCACTGCTACACAATAAATAAGAACATTTAATTCTAACAAAATTAATTCTTCTTCTGCCACTACTACTATTAATAATGACTGCTATAATGAGCTTTTGTGACTCTTTACTAGAATAATTACAGCTTTGTGTCTCTTTGAGTGACATGCTCAGTTGGAGTGGTTGGTTAATTGTAACTCAGTCACTAAATTTGACCAAAAAACGCCAGAGTCCATTGTAACTGTGTTTCCCAGTCTTGGTCCTGCAGACACCCTCTGTATGCTGGTTTTCATTCCAGCTGTGCTCTTGCTTATTTAAGGTTGCTTATGCTGTTAAATGCATGCTGACTTGTATTTAAATAAACACTTATATTTATTTAGATATCATCATTTTGTGTTATGTAGATTGTTTGTCAAAATATATTCTTATAGATGTCTTTGTACTAATATGTAAAAGGGAAATATAATGTTCAATGTTTTAAATATTTATAATTATTCCCCCTTTGAACACATTTGATACAGCTGCCCCAATTAAATATAATTAAGTGCAATCCAAATTCTTTTCAGGACCCATTCAACAGTTCATTGAGCAGCTAGTTAATAACTCCTAAAGAATTAATGTGAATATTTGTTTGTATTACTACATTTTGGAACTCAAATGAACTGAAATAACTTACATAAATCTCTCACATGTACGGTATGCTTCTGTTGGAGCCAACATATTTCCAACAAACCATATCTGTAACTGAGAATTTGCAGAAATTTAATTGAAGTCAAACAGATGCCATTACTCATTTCACAGCTCAATCAAATCTACCTCATTAATCAGTAGTTCAGGTGGAATGAGAACGGAACACACAAGGACCAGCATTGTGAAATATTGTAATGTAACACATTACTGACCATATGAGCTGAAATCCATAAATATGTTGTCAACAAATCACAGTGGCAAAGTGAAAGTAAATTCTGTTTGATTGAATAGACGAATCACATTTGAGGAGGTCTCTGTTCTACAGTAAGGTAATCTAAATTTCTGCTGTCTTCAGGTCCACCTGGGGGTAATGTAGAATGGATCAACGTGATCCGGATCAATAATATGATTCTGTTCTAGGAAAAGAATAATTATACCTTTTGTATAAAAATTTTGGAGCAATATTAAGTCTCCAGATTGTAATTTAAGGTCTGCATTTAGCTGAATTTGTACAATCAACCCATTGTATTTTTTGGATTATATGATGTAATATACTGTCAGGTAGGTCAGGAACTCAAGAAATAGTCTGTCAACACTATCAGATCAAGTGTTTATGCAATGCTGGAAGATATCTTTGGTGAAATTAAAGAGAACATACTACAAAGTGCAGTTGGTGGTACACTGTAAAACCTAACAGTATATCATAATAAAAGAAGTTAACATAACTTAATCTTGAAAAAAAGCTGGAGTCAGTCATTCCCATCAATTTTGGAGCATTTTAAGTATCAGTGATATAATACCAGTTTGTTCCATTAACTCATTTATTTTTAAGTTGACTTTATAGCATTACAAATATGTAAGCCCCGCTGATGAGCTGCTAATGCTGAGTGTCTTAGGATTTTTCAATTTTTGTTTTTATTTCAGTTTATAAATCATCATATTTTACTGCAAAATGCATTGTACATATGCAAAATGCAATGTACATATTGCATTGCAAAATGGATTGCCATTTGAATAAAGAGGACAACCACAGCAATATGAAATGCAACTGATTGAACTTTCATTTTAATTTTTAATCAAAATAATTCAAACTGAATTGAGGATTGCATTATCGCTTTGCATATTGCATTGCCAATTGCAAAATGCATTTTCAAATTACATGACCAAATTGCATATTGAATTGCCAATTGCAAAATGCATTGCCATTTGAATAAAGAGGCCAAAAAAACATGCACAGTAAAAAATTGGGTGTTAGTATTTCAGAGTTGACTTATTTAAACTCAGAGTGAGTATTTTCAACATTGTGGAGAGTAAAGGCACTCTAATGGTGGAGTTAAAAGAAAGTGTAAAATTCTGCAGGCATGCAGTGAAAAATCTACTCTACAGCGTGATAAATACACTCCGCTCTGCTGTACTATGGTCATGTATGCTGGCTGGTGGATCATTTTGTAAAACTGCTCCGTAGTGCTGACATTGTCTGGTAAGTAACACTACTGTGTTGTCAACAACAAATAGCTAATTTTTCAACTTGACATAATTTTAGAGTTGTATTGATATTAACTGAGGTCTTATCTAATGTTGTGTTGTTGAGCTCCAATGTGGCGGTACCGTTAGCTAACGGTAACTTAGTTAAGTTAGTTAGTTAAGTTAGTTAAGTGTGAAAGCTTTCTTAGCCTGGGGCTAACAGCTCCCTTAGCCTGGGCTTAAGAAGGTTCTAAGAGTGCTTTTAGCCCTGGGCTAAGTGCAGTGTGTCTCCTCCAAATCTAGGTCTTATCCCCTGTGGGATACTGCCTAAGCCCTGTCACCCAATCTGCCCATAGGAACCCTTTGCTGACCCATTCCTACAAACGTTTTGCACCACAATAACTACTGATTCATTGGTGTATTTTAATACATTTCATTTTGTTTATTCATGAAATGATGAGTATTTTATTAAAATAAATTTTGTGTAGTTTGAAACTATGTTTGCACTTCTGTTTTCTCCTTCTCTTTGGCATACATTTTGAGTCATCTTTCTCAAAATTGGTGGACACACTTCGGGCCTTGATTTGAATGTCTGGCCAACTCCAACAAGTTCATATCCATGGTCGAATTTTGGAGAAAATCCAGCTCAAAAAACAAGACTTTCACCATATCAGTGCTAAAATTCCTGAATTTGCACTGCCCTCTACAGGCCAAATTTGGTTTGCCATTACATTTCTCACCTGATTCACAAACTGCAACTCCCCACCTTTCCAGTGATATCCCACATGTCCATATCTACTGTATAATTTTGGAGAAAATCTACCTCAAATATCAAGATTTTCAATACTACTGCGAAAATTACTGTCTTCACACTGCCCCCTACAGGCCGAATTTGGTTTCCCATTAAATATCCCACCTGAATCATAAACAAGAACTCCCCACCTTTCCAGTGATATCCAAATTTGGTTTCTTTTTCAATGTCTCACTTGATTAACAAACTGGAACTGCCCACCTTTCCACTGATATCCCACATGTCCCTATCCACCTCAAATATCAAGATTTTCACAATATTACTGCGAAGATTCCTGACTTCGTAACAACTGAAAAACATGCGGTTTTGTTTAGTCACTTCTTGTGTTACATTATACCTTGTGTTACACCTGCTTCCTGGAATAATCTTGAATACACTATAAAAATGAACTCCCTCCTTCCATATGGTCAATTCAGATCTGTAATCACAAACCTTCTTATGTCAATTTGAAACTGTTTAATTAATGTTTTTTTTTTTTCCTTTCTAAATTTCACTTTCACTGTCACTATTGTGTACCATTTAGTTGTCTTGGTGGTTGTTTTGTTTTATTATGATTGTAACCTCGACATCATTGAAAATGAATAAATGAAATAAATGAAATAAATAAATGACAACATCATTGAATGAATAAATGTATAGGTTAATTGAATGAATGAATGAATGTAGGCTTCCAAACCATCTCATCAGAAGAAGTCTAATGGTTGGATAATCAACAGGAATGTATAAACACCCCTGAGCACTGTTCTGGAATGTTTAAAAAAATACAATTGAAGCTAAGTGACAGATATTCCTGTATGTAGTTTCAAATACTCAACACCTAGAACACTGCACATTGCAACTCGTATTTTCCTATCATGGGCCCCCGTTTTATAATAAAGGCTCAACACTGAAATCTAAAAATGTTATGTTACGTCATGTTACATGATGTTACGTGATGTTAAATAATGTTATGTTTTGTTATGTCAAGTGAACCTCCCATCGTCTGAGAAGCAATATGTAAAGCATACAAAGCTTCTGTGGTTTGGTGACAATTTGAGTAATTGAGATATTGCAATGACTGTTCATATTTGTAAGTGAAATATACATAAAACTGTTTGATGTTAACAGCGTATTTTTGCAATAAAGATAAATTATTGTGAGATCACTATCAGAATTTAAAATACTTTTCTACAAAATACTACAGTAGATATGGACATATGGGATATCAATGGAAAGGTGGGGAGTTCTAGTTTGTGAATCAGGTGAGACATTTAACAGGAAACCATATTTGGCCTCTAGGGGGGAGAGTGCAAAATCAGGAATTTTAACAAAACGTGAAAATCTTGCATTTTTGAGGTGGATTTTTTCCAAAATTCTACAGTAGATATGGACATGTGGGATGTGAATGCAAAGGTGGGGGGTTCTAGTTTGGTGAGATATTTAACGGGAAACCAAATTTGGCCTATAGGGGGCAGTGCAAAATCAGGAATTTTAGGAGTAACACTGTAAAAATTTTGATTTTTGAGAAGGATTTTCTCCAGATTTTTACATTGAATATGGACATATGGGACATCACTGGAAAGGTGGGGAGTCAACTGTTGAAATATAATGTCAAAATAGTTATAAGCTGGATTTCCTCTACAGTGGGCATATGGTATGTAACTGGAAAGGTGGTGTGTGGTAATTTGTGAATCAGGTGAGCCTTTTAATGGAAACCATATTTGGCCCATGGGGGGCAGTGCAAGGTCAGGAACTGTCATGATAATGATTGAAATTGTAGGGTGTCCTATAGGGTAACATTCAGGGATTGCCCAATTGTAATCAGTATTAAAAAAATCATTGTATAAACCATCTGATAGGCCGCAATGAAAGTGGCCATATGATGGGATTACTAATTGTGGGAATGGGTGTCTGTAAGAAGAGGGTTCTAGAACCAGATGAGTTGATAGGACTGAGGCAGCAGACATCCCACAGTGGAGAGGAGTAAGTCTGGAGTGGGAGTGGAAAAGGTAGAACATTAGTGAAAAAAGCTAGTTGCTTTAATTATGTTTGGTCATATTATATTACATTAATATTAAATTAATATTAAACGGACGTCTAAGCTGTCTTGGCATATTCAAACAGTAGGCTATAGGAACAAATACAAAATAAAATAAAATAAAATAAACCTTGTTGTTTGCTTTGTTTGAAGACTAAAAGTAAACCTGATCTGCAAAACATTTCTCTAAACAGAAAATACACACAAAGAAACTGTAATTGGAAAGAAAAGGGTTTCAGTACCCTACGCGTAAGTGGGTGTAGGCTACTCAGTGTTTTCAGACTGACTGCAACGACGGCAAAAATTAAAGTAAACTCGGGGAAGACGATCACCGTCGACGGGCTATGGTGATCTGCAGAATATCTCAATGTTGCGGTAAACACTGCAACCCAGTGGCCGAAACGTGCATATTTTAAGGTGGAATCGAAACTTAAGAGAACCGGAGGCGAATGTGGAGCCAACTTCAGCGTCGTACGCACACAAAACCGCCCAAAATATTTGATCAATATTTAGTTCAGTATTTTAACTGCCACGATCACTTACTGTACCATACTTAAAAGCAATGCACACCGGCAGCCAAAGCAAAAATAGAAAAAAAAATCTATAGCGTCAAACAGCAGTAGCCAACCACCACAGCAAAAAACTCCGACAATGTAAGGCTGCTTTCACATGAGCCTTTTGTAGTTTTGTTCAGCTTTGCCGTAAAGAAGAGAGAAGCGCTCTTCTTCTGTTGTTTATCGGGGGTTGGTCAACAGCTTTTATGTGCATTACCGCCACCTTCTGGACAGTGGCGCCTGCAGAAAATATTTAGTGGGGGAGATGGGGCCAGCGAAAATCTTGGGGTAGCACACTAAAAAGTCTGTACAGCATAGAGGAATTTCAGGGTACGCAAGTTAATACAAAGGTAAAGACACTATATTATAGTGTAATAAACTGCATACTGTTTAATTCCTTTGCTGATCTCATGTGAATATCAGATTATGATATTCACATGAGATCAGCCAAGGAATCATTAATTAGCCTATCAAATTCCAATTTGAATGCATCATCACCAATAAATCAAGGATGTGGGTTGCTTTAAACATAAATATTAATTATTAGCTGATAACAAAGGTTTCATTTATGTCCAGCACATCATATTTTATATTATTTACAAGTATTTTCCATTCTTTCCATCCATACCCTTGAACAGAAATTGTATTTCAAATGTCAAGATTCCAGCTGGCCAAAAAATTCTATAAGTGGCTATAATTCTAGGTGTATCTGTATACTATAGAATAAAATAATGAATTATGGATGCAAAAATGTCTGACCTAAATTTTCCACACTAAGCTGTTCACTACAGACATACCCGTTCTCCAATTCTCTTTCTTACACTCACAAACACACACGCACACACACACACAAACACACACACACACACAGTCCCTCTCTCTCTCACACTCAACCTAATTTATTCACTAAAATCAACAGTTAGGTCTATATTGTTAGTATGAGACCATTTAAAATACTAAAGATTTTATACACATGGATTGAACATGTAGTTTTTTACATTTTTGTTTTTTAAAAAATCCTCATAAATATTACAGCTCTGCATGATATAATGTTTCTATTTTGTACAAATTCCATAATGCACAGGTGCCTCTCAATCATCGTCATCCTCTGTAAGATCTGATGACACCTTCATTCTGAATTTATCTGAGTGTGACCCTCATGAAGAAGCAGCCACTGGTGAAGGGCGCCAACCTAAAAGGCCATGCCGAATAAACTATGAGGCAAAAGCGGTTGTATAAATTACTGTTAAGTCTAATCTGAATGTTGTTTCAAATAGTGGGGAGTGTTCTTGAGCTAATTATTTTTCAATTTTACATTTTACATATGATTTTAAAATTACTGAAAGCACATTTTTATTCCACTTACAGGTGATTGAAAAAATCTTAACATCAGAACCTGGTGGTGAATGCATTATGCAAGAGTATGGAAAAACAAAAACTCTGACAGATGCCACCATAAGATAGATGATTAACATACTTGCTGCTGAAATGACAGAAACACATGGGTAAGCATTAAGCATATGATTAGGGTACAAAGAAATATTGTCAGTATTTTACAGTTTGTAATTATTTTAATTATGTGTTATCTGATGCCAATTGAGTATTGAGTATGATGGTATCATCATTGAATTCATATACCTTCCCTAAGACCCCCCCCCCCCCCCCCCCCCCCCCCCCCCCCAAGAAGAAAAAAAAAAAAATATATATATAGGGTGATGTATGCACAGGGGATAGTTGCATTGTTTCCTTATCTGGAAGACCCATATTCACAACACGGATATGTAAGTAGAAGTGTCATTACAACATTATGCACATATTCACTCTTTGAAATGTTGATATTATTCATTTGTATATGTTTATATGTAATAACGTAGGAACATTACTATGATCCAAAGAGTGGGTGTGGATACCTGGCGATTGAAGACCATAGAAAGAAAAACTGCAGAGGAAAGAGGTGCCTCAGGAAGCAAATCCCCCAAAGGTAAGTTCATTTATCAGTTACATATTACTGACTAATATAATAATGATATCATGAGCTGTGAATTGTGGAGGCAAGAGGCTATCAAATTGTCTTTTGTCTTAAGTTGGTGGGCCAGGCCATGGTCGACAACCCTTCCCCAGTGACGAAGTGTCAACTGACAAGGACGTGGAAGCAGCCATGGCTGTTATACTCTGTTGATGAAGACACTGTCCGTGAGAAAATGAAAACTACCTTCATTTATCAGCAAGCAATGGTCAATGATGCAGGCAAATCAGCAGCTGTCTTTTTGGTCTTCCCACGATTTCTGGACACACCAGGACTGGTATGACATTTTAATTCACTACATCACCAAAATACCCAATACTGCCTCAGGTATCACTCAAGACAATGGTGTTTTTTTCTTTTTCATGTCTATGTTGCATTGCAGACAGAACTTCAGACTTCTGTTTGGTGAGGCCACAGCTAAAAAATTCTTCGAGAGGTGGCCAACCACAAAAGAAAAGTGATGAAGGAAAGCCATGGACTTGTACCCACCACAGAACTCTTGGATTTGATGTGCAATGCTGAGTCAGTTGTTGAAGCTGACAATGGTATGAATGGTACTGTTTTTACTTGCCATTACTGTTTTATGTAGGTGCACAATATGCATTTTGGTAATGGTGCAAGTTCTCAATTGAATGTAATTGTGGTATTATGTCAACTTGACATTGGTTTACTGATCAGTAGGCTGGGACAGTGACATGTCTGCTATCTTGCTGCTCCTACATCTGCTACCACCATCTGCACAAGGTTCAAAGAGGCCAGGAAAGATGTCTGCATCTCAAGCAGTAGATCAGCTCATCAGATTTCAAAAGGTATGTTGAGGTCTGAAATCTATATTCTATCACCTCAACCTCATGCACAGTGTGAGGTGATCTGATGTATCATCAGAGGTTAGTGTAAGGAAAAACAAGGCGCAATTCCAATCTTCGTAGAAAAGACTTCTTTATTTACAGGAACAGCAGTTGTCAGAAATATGTGAAAACGCACTCTGGGTTCAGCGGAGTCAATCTGAACCTCAAGCACTCAGCGAAAGCATTCTTTATACTGATACAGAACTTTGATCAGGATCGACAATAATTAGCGTACATGTGGTGAAATACAGGAGGTCTGGTAATTACATTATCTTCCCTAGCAAGAACAGTTCTCAATCATCTATCACCGGTTTCTTTAGAAGTACCAATTGCTGCAATGGCCAGCTGCGGCCAAAGTGACAACTGAAGTCTGTGAGCAGAACTGTGGTTACAATAAGACCATCTAGACAAATGAATACAGGTATTTGCATACCTTAAGTGAGAGGATCTGTGCTATCTTATACTGCACTGAGTGAGCTGGTTTAGGGATCTGGACCAAAATCTTACATTAGTCACTAAATACTTCTATTGAATATCTCTTGTTGTAGGTTGGAACCAGTGTGCAGCAGCATCTAGATAGCATCACCTAAAGCAGTCAGCCCTACCTTCTTGCCCTGGGATCCACAAGGGGCAGCATTCACTCCTACTTCATTGTGATTGACAAGCACGCGCTTCCATGCAAGGCGACAGGTTCCCAGAGTTGCAGAATTAAGAGCAAGAATGGCGCAGTAGTGAAGAACTGTTGAGGTGAAACTGTGAGGTGTTTTCCTTGCAAATATGACCATGGAAGTCCAAACAGCCTTATCAAGCACCATTCATGGACTCTGTACAGGGAGGACACCTAGGGTGTACTCACACTAGGCAATCCGTACCATGCACGAGCACATTTGACTTAGGTGATCGCTCCATACTATGCCAGGGCACGGTACGCTGAACCATGCCAGGGCCTGCTTGAAGAGGTGGGCTTGGGCACGGTTCAGATGGACTCAGGCACGGTACACATTAGTGTGATCGCTAACCGTGCCTGAGAACGGAATAGCTAGCTGACTTCCTTAAATATAACAAGCTGGCTACTTCCAAAATTCGATTGGTTAGTTTTGTAGATCTATACCTAAAAATAACTTTGTGGATCCCCACATTAGCTTGATTACTAGCAAGCGAAATAAAACTAACCATACTTTATGTGGCGATGTAAGCATTGCTGTTGTCAGGGACTTAGTCAGAGTATCACAAAGGAAGCAGCCAACCTGTTTAAGTACCTAGTCTTCAACAATTGTTCAGATAGGTAGACTGTTAGCTAACTAGCTATGTTTGTCAAATCTATCGCTAGATAGCTAACGTTAGCTCTCCAGCCAGTTAGCATCGTTTTTGCAACACTGCGATTTTCATTTAATCATGCTGCACGTATAAGAAGATTTTTACGGAGGCAGCTGACATTGAGGGAGGAATTTGGAGCTGCTTTACTCGCAGACTACAATTCACGTTCATCAATAAGGTGAGAACCAGACCTGTTATTAACCCAAATATTCTCGAATGAATTGAAAAGTGTACTATCCAAGCAGTAGGCTGAATAGAAGATTCATATTGCTGTAATGATGACAGTAGCATACACACAAGTAGTAGCCCTAACTGGTTAACATTAGCTAACATTATTGTGATTAGGCTACTGTAATCTGACACAAAATATTGGTCTGAAACATCAGCTGCCTCCGTAAAAATCTTCTTATACATGCCTTTTTTTTATACATGCGATTAAATGAAAATTGCTGCGTTGCATAATCGATCAATCTATAAGGCATGTGAGAGGGTCGTGTGTCACTCCAAATAAGCCACAAAGTAAGCAGCCTACAGTAATGAACTCCATTGTGCAGTGCGAGAGCGCTTTTCTTCAACACAAAAAGGTGCATCGTGATGATGTAAGCGTGCTCGGGGCCTGGAACGTTAAGCACAATGTGAGCGCAGGCCAGCAGGGGAGTGGGGAGGGGGGACAATCGTGCTCAGGCACGGTACAATGCAACCTGGCCTAGTGTAAGTACGCCCTTAACCTTAAATGTGGTCAAGTGGGATGTTCACGTTCTTTTGGCAGCTTGCGATGGTGTAATGATGTTTTCTTTTTCATCATTAGCCTTTTTATAAGCTTGATGATTTGTACAATTACACTCACATACACTGAACATGTATTCCCTTTTCAGGATGAGCTGGAGGCAACCCAGAAGGGAGCAGTGGCTCTGGTGCACTGGCGTAGACATCGATGGTGCAACTGGTGCAGCGCACCAGGGCCCAGAAGCTGTCAGGGGCCCATGTAGGAAAGCATTTTTATGCTGCTTCACTGTTGTAGGTGGACCCTCTCGCGCATTGACCGTTTCACACAGTCTTCAAAGTAACCATTCAACGATATCACTAAAATTACTTGTAATTGTGATAGCTGTATATACCACCTCCCCACCTTGTGTATAACACTTACGGTATTGAGTCATAGCCCATTTTCATGTATTTTTATTTGTCCTTATTGAAATGTTCCAAAACTGCATGTTTTATTAACCCTTTCACACGTAACTTATTTTTATGCTATGTAGTGTGCGTGTTACGTTACATGGTTTGTTATGTTTTCATTAACGTTATTAAGCTTCTCATAGTTTTCAGGTAGCATTTGCTATATTTTTTTAATGTTAAATCGCTGTTTCCTCAAAGCTAAAATTAGCTAGAATTTTTCCAATCTAGTGTTCTAATCACACTGGTTTTAGCATACACGCTAAACGGCAAATCACACCAGTGTGACCGTACGTACGAAAGGGTTAAAAATAAATCTTATTTCTACCCACCACTTATTTAATTTAATTGTCTGGAGTGGTTGTGTGTGTGTGTCTGTGCGTGTGCTTGTGTTTGGGGGGGGTTGCTAAGAAAAAACATGTGCACCGGGGCCAATCACAATTATGTTACGCTACAGCCCTGGTGCCAGTGGTCAGTGAAGACGAGGTGCCTGCAGGAGTTCCCTTTGAAACTCACCAAGTGTCAATCGTCCTCGAAGATCAGGTTGTAATGTCTCACAGATCTTGGACAGATTCACTGGTGATTTTGTTTCGACTGATCTATGCTCTCCATTTGAGCTACCCTGAGAAGCTAAGTGGCTTCTCTGAGTTCGTCCAGGTTGTCCTTTTTAATCTTGATGATGGGAGACAGCAGCTCAAACCGAAGTTACAGGCCTTGAGAAATGAGCTGAAGTAAAGTTGTCAACCGGTTTTGTTGTTGAAGGTCAGCAATGTCTTAATAATTATCGTTTGGCTTGCATGCCAAAAACTGTTTTCAGTTATGATTTTTGTGTGTTTAAACAGGTACTGTGCAAATCACAGAGTTCTAGTTTGATTTAATAGATTTTACTTCAATGTGTGTTTGCATTGTTTCTGTGGTGTCTGCTGAAGGCTACTGAACTTTTAAGTTTCAACTGAAAAGGTGTTTTTTTAACAATACATTAAAGAAAAACAAGTGGACAGGAGTAA
This sequence comes from Megalops cyprinoides, assembly GCF_013368585.1. NCBI lineage: Eukaryota > Metazoa > Chordata > Actinopteri > Elopiformes > Megalopidae > Megalops > Megalops cyprinoides. Next base: position 25,528,836 of record NC_050590.1, on the reverse strand, counting down.
ACTACCTCTCAAGAGCTGTGAACATTGAAATGTTTTACATTTAATTTATGTATTCAGTTATGAGTGTTCAGCATTCAACTAAATAAACTGTTTAAGTTGTGTCGGAAATGTGTGTTTATATTGTGCTAATCCAACTTAAAAAGTTTCCTCAAATGAATTGAGTAGCTACAACACAGTTTTAAGTTGTCACAAATAGAATGTAATAATTTGCTTTAGTGGAAGAAAACTGAGTAAATGAAACTTAAGTGGTAACATTTGTGTAAATAAGATCCATTTAAGTTGGTCTTACTTAAATCAGATAAATTCTATTAACACATTTTAATAAGTTTGGAGAAATGCTACATATGGGTGTAAAATACTTCTTAGTTTTAAGTTAACTGAACTCAATGGAATTGGTACTATTAAGTTTATTTACCCAAGTTACCTTAACAATAAATACTTGAGTTATTCATATGCAAATCAAAGAATTTTTCATGCTTAATTTGTTTGGTTTAAGGCAACTGGTTTTCTCTAACAATTTTGTGATTCCATTTTGAGAGATTTGTTCTTTATTACTTGTGCCAAGTAATTAAGTAATTAGTCTGATTAACCCCAGTAAGTAAAGTGTACACAGAACTTATATCTAGGTGTATATGTATGTTATTATATATATTATATATGCATAAAAATATAATGAAAATCAGTATAGATTCTTAACAGATTTTATGAAAAACAGATAAATAGTACTGTCCCAGTCAACCTGATCAATAAAATGGGACGGGGGTTTCAGGTAAAGTGGGACATTGCTAGTAAATACCACAGAGCAACCATTTCATGAGTAAAGACACTCAAAAATAATAAATTGTCATTATTAAGTTGTTAATAAGATTAATATAAATACATGAATATGTACATTAATATAGGCCAAATTGCAGCAGTAGTTCATGTCTTAAATGAATTACAGAAAGATGGCACCTGCACAGCAAGAAAAGGGACAAGGAAAGAGAGAAGAGAGATGTGACTGGGGAATAAACAAAATAAAGAAAGGAGAGCAGTGTACAGGTAGGAAGGGAAGAAGACTAAATCAATGAATGGAGGAAAGAATGAGAGGAACTATACAGGAGTATCAGGACCAAGGGGAGACAGGGCAGAATCCTAAAATTAGATTTTTAGCTCGGGCTTGGAATGTCCCAAAATCCACACTCCAGAGGCATGTGAAGGGACTGGTCAGACGCTTTCATCATGCCTTAGGGAAAAATCCCCAGCAGAAGCAGTGAAATAGCTTGCTGACCTCATCCGACAGAGAGGCTTCCCCATGATGTGCACAGATGTGCAAAACCTTGCACTTCAATATGCAAGGGCAATTGGTCTCTAAAAAAGGATTTACCAAAAAGTGTCTCACTTTACCAGAAAACAGCCTATTTGAATTACTGAAGTCTGTGGTAGGCATGATAAGCTGAAGCCTGAAGTTGCGTGTTTGCGTGGACTGAAGTCGAAGCAGCTCTCCTTGCTGATTCATTTTCGGATGGTGTTTTGCCTGCTCTGCCTGAGGAACTTACTGCAATAGCTTGATATCTGTGCTGGTAAGTAACAAGTAACAAGTTCCCTAACATTATCTTAGTACTAGCGGTGCAATTTTCTGTGTGGTTTGCTTTTAAATGCAAAAAAAAAAAAGATACCTACCATACACGTTTTTTATGCTAACAGATTGTCTCACATAAAGACGGTTTGACTGTTTAAAGTGTTGCTGCTAAGTGTTAGCTAGGTAGAGCACTCCAATCAGGCCTGGATTACCACACGGGTCTATTGGGCACAGGCTCAGGGGCCCAGAGGTCACAGGGGCCCTAAAAACCTGCACCAAGTAAGCCCCACTGTTCCAGGGTTGACTCTTGAGAGACCCTAAAAGGCCCATAGCAATACACAAAGGGCTACATGGGCCCCCATCCTGTATGCAAGTGTTCTAGAGCTAGTCTGATCATTATAGACATGTACTGCTTTAAATGTATGTTTTGCACCATATGTGAGGTCCTATATGTCCTTGAATGTCTCGCGTGTGTGTGTCAGTGACAGGGGCAGTGCTAGGAATTCTGGGCCCCCTGACAGAATTTTCAGTTAGGCCCCTTTTCGGGCCCCCCTCCAGCCAGGGCCCTAGGAATCGTATTCCCCTTTAATGCTTTTACTTCACCCATGGTCAGTGAGTACTGTGTGTCACAATGTTACGTGTTAATGTGTGTCTAAGCAATTGTACCAAGTCAAATTCCTTATAGGCCTACATGTCTTATGCTTGGTGAATGAAGGAATTCAGTTTCTAATTCAGATTATAAGGGTTTCTGAGGGTCTCTAGCAGTGATCGGGGGATCTTCAGATTTGAAATACCCTTTTTCCCCATAGAGGGTATGCACTGATGTCACTTTCCCACCGGAACACGCCCCCTCAGTTGGACTGGACTGGCCTTTAGTAGGGGGAACTACGAAACCGGGAGTAAAACAAACGATCATCTGCTTAAATTAAAGGCAGTTGGAGTCAACAATGATCCTTACAACTTACCAAAGAACCAGTGGTCCGTGGACATTGGCATGTGGCCAGGAATTGGGTTTCCTGACATCTATAGCCTACCTGATTTCGACACCAGAGAAATACACAAAGCAAAGCCTGAAGGCATACAAAAGCTGGGACATTCTAAAACGCTTAACGTGGTTTCCAGAACAGCGATCAATGATCATCAAATTTCTCTTGGACATCTTATCAGAAATACTTCCTCCTGTCAGAAACACTTCCTCCTATCAAAAAAATCAAAACCGAAATCCTAGGAGTATGGTCATTATCTCGCGCTAAGCGTTTTCCTCTCCATTGACGCCCATGGTAAGAAAAAAGCTTAACGTGGCTTAATGTCCCAAAACAGCGACCAATGATCACCAAATTTGTCTGACATCTCACATGTCATAAACAATATCTCCTATCAAAACAGCAAAACTCTCCATTGGTGCCCATTATAAGGAAAACACTTCATAGCTTAATTTTCCAAACAGCAATCAACTAACAAAAAAGCAAAACTGAGAGGACAGCGCTTAATGTAACATTGGCCTAACTACCATATTCCTAGGATTTTAGTTTTGCTTTTTTGATAGGAGGTGGTGTTTATGACATGTGAGATGTCAGACAAATTTGGTGATCAGAGGAACAAGGCCAGTTGGATGATACAAAACAAAAGCTTGAACACAATTTGGCATCACTTTTCCTCAAAATGCAGACACTATTTCTGATAGCGCAACACAAGAAATTATTCAACAGTTGAATCAAATTCATTTACTGTCTGAGTCATTGTTAAATAGCACAATACAGCAGATAATTGTTAAACACTATGGTGAGGCAGATAGCACAGTTGTGAAAGAGCTTGTTAGGGCAGTCACTGACAGCAATGTGCTGTTACATTGTACAAAAGAAGGAGGTTCTCTTTCCACAACCAATAGAAGAACATCATACTTCTTGAGAGAATTTCCAGTTGTCATGCCTGTTGAATACAAAGTTGATAGAGATGATCAATATTATGTGTATGTCCTGATTATTCAAATGCTGCAGAAATTGCTGAATAAGGTGATAAGGTGCTTGCTCCAGGTAAGACCTCAAGGGGGATACAGCAGTTACAGGGATGGCACACATTATAAGGGTAATTCATTTTTTGCAGAAGATGATTGTAGAATTTCTCTTAACCTATACATAGATGATTTTGAAGTGGAACATCACGAAAGAAGCACAAATTGTGTGCTATCTACTGGGTTCTTGCAAACTTGCCAACAAAACACGTCATCTTTGCATACCATTCAGCTAGCTCTTCTGTGTAAAACATATGTAATTAAGAACCATGGCTACTCAAAAATACTTCACCCTTTAATTGAAGACCTGAAATATCTTGCACAGCAAGGAGTATATGTTGATCAGTTGGAATCATGTGTAAGGGGATCTGTTCTAGAGCTGTCAAAGAATATTCTATTACTTACAAAAAAAATATTGTTGCTGTGTAGCGAGTTCTCGCGTGGGTGTAAACCACTGCTGCACTGCATGACGGAAACAAGAGTCGATACACAACGCACGTGAGCGTCATGGCGGAAAGAGAGATTTGCACGCCAGGCAACCTTAAAATCCGTATTTGGAGGTACTTTGGATTTTGGTCGGTGAGCGGCAAAATTTATCATCAAAAAGCAGTACGCAAACTGCGTCAGCAAGAGTTTGCCTACCATTCAACCACTAGCAACCTGAGGGGACATCTCTTAAACATCCACCCAGATGAGTATGGCCTGATGTCCGGAACTCAACCCAAACAACCACGTCTTGACTCACATTTTACATTGCCTGCTACAAGCTCATTATCTGCTGCATGACAGGAGGCTTGTACTAAGAAACTTGTTGCGTTAATATGCAAGGACATGAGGCCGATTGGTATAGTTGATGAGGCAGGTTTCAGAGAGTTTTGTCAGGAAATGGAACCAAGATATCAGGTCCCTAGCTGTGGCACAATCACGAATAGAATCTTAGAAACCTGCCATAGGGAATCAGAGAAAATAAAGGAACTACTCAAAGATAAAGAAGTGGCTCTAACCACAGATGGATGGACATCGTCAGCAACAGTATCCTATATAACAGTAATGGCCCACTGGATTTCAGATGATTGGGAAATGCACAACTGTGTACTCAAAACTAAAGAGCTTATGGAAAGCCACACTGCAGAGAATGTAGGTACATGTATCGGAGAGGTCTTGGATGCCTACTGCATAGAACTCTGTGACTGCAATTACAATAGACAATGCTGCCAGCTACGTCAATGCTATTGAGAGGCACCTTGAGTTTGTGAATATACCATGTGTAGCACCCACAATCAACTTAGCCGTGCGTAAAGGGCTCGGGGTCAGAGCCATCGAAACTCCAGTTAGCAGGCTAAAACTGGCGGCATCCCATTTCAGTAAATCAACCACTGACAACTACCTCCTGCAGGAGAAACAAAAAATGTTGGGAATAGCACATATGACATGATCTGGCGGGCATTGGGACAGCAAGCAGTTGTGTCTGTGGTCATCTTCGAGAAAAAACTGTCTAGACTGGAGCTAACCACAAGCGAATGGTCCCTTATGGAAAGGGTGAGCATAGTGCATGAAACACCTTGCCTATTGGCACTTAGTGATGATTCTTAATGAGTCTGGGGCCAGCATGGGGGCATAATTTCAACAGACAATAAGTTTACTTATCCTTCTTAGTAAATGTTATTGACTGGATAACAGCAAGTATTAGTGTGTACAGCTTTATTTAGGCAGGTAGCCTACACAACGTGCCTATTTTAATAATAACCCATATTTCTGTACTACAGGTACAAAAGGTTCTTAAACCTTTTAAAGTGACAACAGCAGCATTGTCGACTGACAAGTATCCAACTGCATCGGCTGTATTGCCTTTAAAACACGTCCTGCTCTCTCAGCTGAGGATGCCAAGGCCAGGCGAGCCAGAACCACCTGCGGTGACAGAGATGAAGTCAAAGATAATCACCGATCTGGAGAAGCAGTATAGCAAGGAAATGGGTGCATTTATGTTGCTAAATAAAGCTAGTTACCTGCACCCACGGTTCCATCACCTTGTTCATTTAAACGAGGAACAAAAACGCAAGGTGCAGGCGGCTATACTGGAGGAGATGAAAGTTTCTCGGGGCAGCGAGACCGAGTCTGTCAACACCCAAGAACCTCATGATCAGCAACCCATTGAGAAAACTGCTCTAATAGCTATGGGGGACCTTTTCAGAGACACATATTGCAAGAACAGACCAGACCAGGACAACAGTCTGTTGCTTCAGAAAGAAATGTCAATGTACGAACAGGAGTCGCCAATACCTGCTGATGAAAATCCTCTGATGTGGTGGAAATTTGCAGGCTCTCGACATCCTCACGTCGCCCAGATGGCAAAAAAATATCTGGCTATTCCTTGATCCTCAGTGAGGGCAGAACGTGTTTTTTCCTCTGCTGGGAATATCGTGAATAAAAAAAGATCGGCCCTGTCCCCTTCAAATGTGGACTGCCTTGTATTTTTGGCGAATAACGTGTAGGCTTCAAGGCCCAAGGCCAGACAGTGACATTGGTTGACCAGGCTAAGTTATTTAAAGTTTTCACAGTTTTTCAAATAACATTGTTAACTTAAAGCACAAGAATGCAAGTAGGCCTATCAGTCTTTTCGGTTTCTAATAGCACTTAAGCAAATTGCATTAGCTAGCCTATGGATATGTTGTCACATTTCCCGGAATTGTGGACTTTAATTTTGTTTCAAGAATGCTTGTTTAGTGAATAAATCTACATGCTCTACAGGCCAGGAATGGGTTGATTACTTCCTGTTTCATGGTGAGAAAATACTGTTGTTCAATCACAGCATCTGAGCTCACTCAGACCGATAGTCCAAAAGCACTATGCTCTAAAATCTTCGTCCCGTTCTACTGCAGTAATTTAATTAGGCATCTATTTTGTTTGTTTTTGTAATGGTTGGCGATAGCACAAGATATTTGAATGGTCCGAATTGTTGTTTTTTTAGAGGGAATATTCGAATGTCTTTTTTGGCAAATTTTGACAGCACTAATCTGTTCTGCATGTCCTGGCAGATAATCTGGGTGCCCATTCATTAGCCGGTTTTCAAGAGAGCTTTAGAGTGAATCTCCCATGTAGATTTTGTATGGCCACAAGGGAGGACATGAAAGTCAAAGAAGTTAGGTCAGGCTTTGTTGAAATGAGAACAAAAGAAAAACACCAACAGCATGTCCAAGATGTTCAACAGGACAGTACTTTGGTGGTACAGTATGGCGTGAAGAGTAGCTCTCCCTTGAGTGACAGTTTGAAACACTTTCATGCAATTGGTGGTTTTCCCCCAGATCTGTTGCATGATCTGTTGGAGGGTATTGTTCCTGTAGAGATGGCATTGTGTTTACAGGATTTAATAGGCAAACGTTATTTTTCCCTGGAGTCAGGCCCGGCCCAAACCAATTTGGCGCCCTAGGCGAAAATTTAGGTGGCGCCCCCCTTGCATCGGAGTAAATTCGACTGCTGGTGTACATACTCACAAGAAACTGAATAGCTTTGTCTTCGACATTCTTTTATTTGCATTTGCAAAATCAAAATCATTTTTTTTAAATACAATATGAATAGCTTAAATAAAGTATAAATACCTACAAAATAATTTAAAAAGTGTAAACCAGTGGCATAAAATAAATTATAAATACAATATAAATAAGGCACTGCACACAATAAGATGTTAAAAAAAATCCAGTATTGCCAAAAAAAAAAATTACAAGAATATCAATAAAAGGGGAGAAAGGGGGCTCTTATAAAGACATCTACTGGTGCTTTTTGGTACTGCATCAAAACTACACAACCACCTACTCAACCTCATATCACCTGCTGCTACAGCTTAACTCTCCTGCTCTTTCTTACAGCAAAGTCATCTATAACATCATCGTATGATAGCTTACTTGAGACCACATGATTTATACTAATGATGGCAAGTCCACTTAGACGTTCCTGCATCATTGTAGCTCTCAAGTAGGTTTTTATCAGTTTAAGCTTTGAGAAGCTTCTTTCTGCAGTAGCCACTGTGACAGGAAGAGTGGCAAAGATTCTCAGAGCAACCCACATGTTGGGGTAAATTTCTGCCAGCTTCTTCTCATGCAGGAAGGTCAAGAGTTTGCAGGGGTGGGACTGAGAAACCTCAACAGTGCATCTGAAGAGAGAAGAGGAATATATTACACCAATCTAATAATAAATATGATCTGATACATAATATGATTTTAAGAATAAACTGAAATATGACAAATTAAAAATCTAAGGGATATGTGCATGATGACTACGCTGTACATGTTTAATACTTTTCTGATATGCAAATGATATAAGATTCAATTTTTGTCATTACAAGGAAATGCTGATTAGCAGAATGCAAAGAAGTAGTAAACTGCACTATAATATAGAATGTAGGAATGCTAAGGTATGCTATAACAGGAATGATGTGCACCGATGTGCACTGTGCAACTATAGGAAAAGGAATAACACGTTAGCTTTTTGATTAAGGCTAATATTGCAAGCTAAGAAAACGTGAGCTAACCAGTTTTCAATAAAAATGTAAACAAGTTTTATTTTAATTTTAACTCTTGCTGACTCTATAATATTTACATATTTGGAAGCTGGGTGGGAGTGCCATTTTTCATAACAGCTTTGGTCCTTCGTAACATGCCATTAGCCTAACTGAAGTTAAAACAGTTCACGCTAGCTATTTATTGATTAGCAAACCATGTTTGGTTAACAACGTGTCGTTGTTCTCCTACGTACAAATAATGTCATGACATCACCTTTATTGTAACATTACCTCTGTCTTTCTCTCTTTTTTTCCTCCTCTTTTCTTTTTTTCCTCCCCTGGGCACCAGACAGTTTGGGACGTTTTGACATGTTGTTGTTGTCCTGTCGTCGTTGTCTTGTTGTCGAGCTTGCTTTTGGGGTCACGTCAATGCGTGCCCCCCTCCCCCCTCCGCCAGCAGGTAGAGTCTAATTAGTCCGGGGGGAAGGGGGAGCGTCTCAGGAAAGTAAAGTGTGATCATCATTTTTATTATTATTTTTATTCATATTTAATAGGGTTTGCTATGCAGTTAGATATTTTTGGCTCATTATCTTCCTATTAAGATATATAATATCAACTAGTTTTAAGAAGAGTAATTTTTTTTCTACCCCGTTTTTGGCGCCCCCTGGATGGTCGGCGCCCTTAGCATTTGCCTATACTGCCTATGCCGCGGGCCGGCCCTGCCTGGAGTCCTTAAATGGTGCCATCAAACAATTCCCATACAAATTTTCTGATAAGACTGGTCAGCCACAGCCTATTCCACAATCATTCACAACTAAAAGAACAATAGGGGGGAATGGCCATGAGAACTGGACCCTGTTGAGACTCCTCCCACTCTTGATTGGCCATAATGTGGGAGAGAATGAACATACCTGGGAAATACTAATGTTGTTGAAAGATATTGTGGAATTGAGTATGTCCAATTTTCTGATGATGTTGTGGAGTTTTTGAATTGCAAGATCTTACAACACAGAGCTTTGCTTCAAGAAGTGTTTCCAAGCTTCGTGCTCCATCCTAAGCATCATTACATAGAGCATTATCCTCAGTTAATCAGAATGTACGGGACACTGAGAAATCTTTGGACCATTAGATTTGAGGGGAAGCATAAGTTCTTTAAGAAAGTGATCCGTGATGCACAAAATTTCAAAAATGTCCCTCTAATGCAGAGAGGGCAACACTGAAAATAATTCCTCTGCCCACGTCTCCCTCCTCAAGTCAAGCTGCCACAGTAATTCTCTCAGGTTGTGATACATCAAAGCAGTCGTCTGCTGAACAAAAGAATGACTGGCCCGAGAATATTGAAATCCCAAAATTTTCTGTAAATATTGAATACCGTCTCCGTCAGGGAAACCTCGCTTTTATGAAAGATGGAACAAGTCTTAATGTTGGAAGAGACATAAAACATGATATACTGGAAACACTTGCAATGTATAACCTTAAGGCATATCCAAAAGACGATCTCTGACCCTAAATCAGTGGAGACTAATAGAAAACATGGTAACACTGCTCGAGCCATTTGAACAATTGACCAGAGACATACGCTCAGCTACAGCCACAACAGCCGATGTGATCCCCTCAGTAGAAGCGTTGAAAACTCTGTTGAAAAAAGAAGTTCCATCAGACCACAGAGTCAAAAGGACAAACTACTAGAAGCCATAAACCAGCAATTCCGTCACATTAATACAGAGCCCCTTTTATTTCTTTGCCACAATCCTTAACCCACAATACAAGAACCGCTACTTCAACCCAGGCACAAAAGTACAAGCAGTGGAAATGTTGCGGCAACAGGTGGAAAAGACAGCCCATAACGGTGATGACTCTGCAGGTAACAGAAAAGACCATCCACCAGAAAAGTGGACCCGGAGAGATGGGAATAGTTCGTTGCTAGACATGTACGATGAGATTCTGTGTGAGAACAACAACGTGACACGGGAGCAGCAGAACAGTCCGGCTAAAGCAGAAGTAGGCCTAATAGAAGTTTTTGTTTTACTTGAGATAAGCCTATAGTTATCATAGTTAGTTAGCATACTGTAGATTTGAATAGGTTGTTGACGTATTCAACAGAATATTTTTTTGTGTATTATTTGTTGCATAGCCGCAAGGATACCTCGCAGAGTCCCCCATTCCCAGAGACGAGAGCCCATTGGAATATTGGAAACGAAATAAGAGCCTCTTCCTGATACTAGCCCAAGTTGTGCGCAAATACCTGTCAGCTCCTCCAACTAGTGTAGACAGGGAGCATTTGTTCTGTGCTGCTGGCCATGTGATCGATGAAAAGCGAAACAGGATTACATGCAATAAAGCAGAAATGCTTCTTTTTATTAAGAAAAATCTCCCACTCATTCCCTCCAAGTAACACCATCTGTCCTCTCCCCATTTCACCAATAGCCTATTTGTTACTTTATGCACTTTGACATTTGCTGTTCTGTTTTAATAACACACATACACATAAATACACACTGAAGACAGTCTTTTACTTATTGATTGTTAAGAGTTTTGACTGGCTGGTACTCAACATTGTATAACAAGGACTACATGTTAGGTGTTGTAGTGCATCCTGTTAAATGTTGGGTCTGTCCCGGGGGTGACTAGGACACAAACACGGACCACGTGATTTTCAGGTTTCCGGGTGTTTATTGAAAACGGCAGGCAGTTCGTAAGACCAGAGACAGGCAGGGTTCAAATCACAGAGTAGCAGTCTGGGGGCAAATCCAAGGTCGGGGAATCGGAGCAGACAGGATCAGGAACCAGGCAGGCGAGTAATCAGGCAATCAAGTCCAGGCGGCAGGCAGAATCGTGGTCGGGATGTAGGCAGGAAAAGCGAAAACGGCAATAAACAGGAACAAACTACAGCGGGGACGAGACAGGTCGAAACACTGAAACGAACTAGCAACAAGACAGACACGCAGGGAAGATATAGAGCTGGGGTGACGAGGGGATGGGATGCAGGTGGGCAGGCAGGCAGGTGAAGGTAATGGGGCAATCAGGCGGGCGGAGACCAGGCGGGGAGCAGGGCGGGGCTGGAACACAAGGAAAACAAAAGCACATGGACAGGGAAAAACAAAACACCACAGCTAAGGGGGCGGAGCCCTGACAGGGTCTCTCTATAGTCATATAGTCATCCAGTGTTTTACTTTGAATTTATAGCCTATGATCCTGATTTCCTGTTAGTAGTCCTACTTGAAGGTAGAAAATATAAATTTAAGATATTTGATATAGCCTAAAATTTCAATGAAATGACCTTTGTGTTGACTTGTTTACAAAACTATTAACAGTGGGAAAATAAACCGATCAATCTAAAACGCTAACTCTTTTTACAAATTCAAGAGTAATGTTATAGGTTATCATATTGTTATCGGCCACAACAAACAATTATCAGTTACTGTTATCGGCCCTAAAATTCCATATTGGTGCATCTCTATTATTTCAATGATATTTTCACACTTCAGTGTTGTGTAGAGGAGCCGGGGCAATGATTAGAGCTTTGTGTCGACTACGCCACCTACTGGAGGTCTGATCTCTATGTAGGAAATAAGCCTGGTAGGAACTAACCACCGGTTACCAAATACAAACAGCTTCCTGTATAATCCACACCAAGGCACACAGGTTCGTCCAAGGATGAAGCAGAGACAGGGTTCTATTAAAATTGTATACACTCTTTATCTTGATTGGTCTGATAGTTACACTTTCATTAATGGGGCTAAACACCCAGTTAGACACAGAGGAATATTGTACCGATAGCGGATACCGAAGACACAAAATAAACTAGGATGAACAGGAGCGGAGCTTACCAGAGGGAGACCTTGTCTGGAAGGAGGGTCAGAAGGACCACACGTGGCTACACACACACACACTCTGCACTGCACACCCCGGTGACACTACACTGCAAATGATGGTGGAGCAAAGACACAAATACCCACCACCAGGTGTCAAGCCTCCCTACTGGATGTCCCCAGTCCTGCCAGGAAAGAAAAGAAAGACAATAATAAGACAACATCAGAAAAGGGCCCCACCAGTTAGGTCTGAGCCCACAGGGCTAACCAAATAGCAATTATGGCCACAGGTAATAACACCAGTACAAATCACAACACATAATCCTTCCCCAACGGGCACAACAAGGTGCCTTAACCAATCCTGGAAGGTGTGAAAAGTCAAGGTGAAACACACGGGCCCAGGGGGGCAGACTAGTCACAGATGGGGCCCAGCATCAGACGCAAGACACCCAAACCGAAAATAAACAGAAAACAACAACAACAACAACCAAGACAGCTAACAAAGAAGATTATGTTTACAATACAATACAATACAATACAATACCACAGTAGATCATTCCTCATGCTACCCACCAGGAAACCCCATACCCGATATCCATACGCACACACACACGCACGAGCATGCACCCCACACCAACACAGAGCACGTCTACACACACCCAGCGCCCTCAACACTAACTTACACAATCACCTGCACGCACACACGCACCATCACACACGATCGCACGTTACCACTCAGATGCTCCGGCCACCCTCGTACGGTGCCGCCGCGATAGAGCATTCGCTAAATAAGAGTCATAAAACGAAACGAGTTATTGATGACAAAACAGCAGCCGGTGACCAAAATGCGGCCTTGATCTTGTGCACTTCCGGTAAGCGACCCACCACGGCCAAAGACGAAGAGAGGTGAACTCCCGTTGCTAAGTGCTGACACCGCAACACAGCAAAGCAGCCTAAGTAACGCAGATAGCAGTAGTTTAGACAAGCAGGTTAAGAATCGCTGACGATAATTCTAAAACACAGAATGGCTACGTACCGGTAACTTAAACAAGGACACGCACCCACCGATTGATTGGTACCCCAAATACGGCACACTGCGACTCACGATAAGGGCAATATTCCAAGTGTTTGGCCCTAAAACAGAGGCAGAAGTTAGCAACCCGAATCTGGCATACATAAAATCACAGCGTCAAGCAAGCGTTGACCAACATACCTTCACGGTTGAGACGTGGGCACCCAACTACTGCTCAACAACGATAGCGACTGGAGCATAAGACGCAAAATGCCAAATCGAGCACAATTCAAATTGCCTACCTGGCTGCAGCAGTGCCGGGCTTTTAAAGGGATCCCACGGCAAACAATTAGCATGACTAGTGTCGCATACCGTGACGTCAGTTGATGCGACGCTGCACTGCTGCTGTTGCTTCTGCTTAAAGGTACAGGCACTCCGTTACAATCTGGGAGACAGTTCCTTTATTTGACATTGAATGCCACTTTCAGACTTTCCAGAGCGTTTTCTTCCCTAGGGTGCGGACGGGGACGGGCCTTACAACGACAGGGAGTCCACTGCCCATCTCACACCCAGTGCTGGGGGGTTCAGGGCCGCTGTCTCTCCGCCTGCCATCTTCCTCTTCCCCGGCTCTTATCACTCTTGGCCCGCGTTGGTATATCTTGGGAACAACAACACAAGACAACACAAACCACACACCCGAGAACCCCAGAAGGAAAAAGTAAAGAAATAATTGATGAAACTAACAAAAAAAAAAGTTCCCGGTCCGCAACCTCTGGGAACTTAAAACAAAGCCAAACAAACAAAACTACAAAAAAAACTCCAATTGATTCCCAGCTATATGATTGCCGGCTCCGCAATGGAAAAAGAACTAGAACAAAAACCCTGTCTAAAACTCTCTGCACATACAACCTTCCTCCCTGGCGCCCCAGTGAACTAAACCTTGCAACCCTCCTAAACACCTGCCCAGCACCCTAATCGGGAACAAGGAGCAGCTGCGAGCCTGCACTCCAGCCAAATCCGCCGCCCAAGAACCAATTAAACAATTATTCAATTTGCCCTGGAATGCATGCACCCAGTGCCTCACCAACTTACCTCCAGGGAATCCGGCCTGGCCAATTAACCCTGTCAGGACTCCTGACAGTAATGCTGGCCTTACACCAAACGACTTTCAAGAGATTTCAATGTTGCAGACAAATTTCCAATGTCGGAATAAAATCATGAGAGTTTTGCTAGAGTTGTGGCGCGCCCCCGTGATCTTGATCGTTTGGTGTAAGGTGGTAATCTGAGCTGTGTTAAGTCAGTATTTTTGTTGTCTTGACGTTCCAATAAAATAAACCATGTTTAATATTATCATAAGTTTTTAGTCTTGGTTGATGCAAATAGTGACGTGGACATTGTCAACAACCAATAGGTGAGCTCTCTCAGCACCAAACAGGAAACAGCAAAGCATGATGATTTCTGATGTGAATTGTTCTAGGGAATGTTTGTGAATTTGTCTTGCATATATGTAACAGGTGGGATCTTGCTGTGTTGTGTATTAGATGTTACGTGGGTCAGCAGGCAAGCGAGTTTCAAACCGAGGTTTTCACTGCTCGCTGCCAACCCCTTATGGCCAGCATCATTGCCAGTTGAGCTAAAGGCAAATTGCCCTGTCTGCAACAACGCTACTTAACCAGGTCTCGGGGGGTGACGTAGCTGCTGCAACCACTCGGCTACCTGCTACCTGCTACCAAGGCTTTTACGCAGGACTCACATGAGCTATTCACTTCAGCTCTGCTACACTCACCCCCCTTTGACTTCCTCTGACTCCTCAGCAACCACTGGCAGCCAAGCTGTGCTTTAGCCATGTGATCCGAGTCACGGCACCAATGTAATGGGTGGGGGATCTTGTGTTGTGTTTAATTCCATGTTACGTGTGTCGTCGAGCGAGCGAGTTTCAAAGCAAGGTTCTCACTGCTCGCTGGCAACCCCTAACGGCCAGCCCTGTCTGCAACAACGCTACTTAACCAGGTCTCGGGGGGTGAGGTAGCTGCTGCAACCGCTCGGCTACCTGCTACCCGCTACCAAGGCTTTTACACAGGACTCACACCAGCTCTTCGCTTCAGCTCTGCTACATACTGTATACCTTGCGTGAGTCTCATAAAATGGTGAGCACTGTTTATGCATTTATGTTAATTAAGCAGAGCATGTTCTAAGTCATTACCGTGTGCATTACCGTGTACATATCCAACTATATTATATAATATTATATATTATATATAGTAATGTGATAGCTTCATACATATGTTATATTATAAATACTATATAATAATATATATTATAGTAATATATACTATATAAATACTATATATAATAATAAAACATATATTATAAATACATATGTTATAAATATGTGAATGGTTATTAAGTATGCATATAGTGATGATATGCAATATGTATTTGGGCTCTGTAAGAGTATTTTCAAAATCTAATATACTGTAATAGTATATTTTTGTATTTTATTTTGTACATGATATGTAACTGTGGAGCGATTGAGATACAGATTTGTGATCTCACTCTTCCCTTCTGATGAACGAGAGAGGGCATAACAGAGCTGAATCCTGTGATGTTGACTGCATGTACTTTTATTTTATCTTTGAACAGCCTTGAGCAGAGAGCATACAGGGTTGCAACCTGCTGGACTGTGCCAATAATATCAAGGAGCATGATGGGAAATAATCTCGGAATCTAGTTGCAGTTTTGCAAAAAGTGACCCTGCAAGATCCCCAGTCTTTACAAAATCATAGTCTGTGACTAAAAACTATGACTAATGACACATCATCATTCCAATTTCCAATTTCACAGTTAAAGTGGTCTATAATGGATTATAAAACTATGCCCTTTTGTATTTGCTAGCTAGTTAGTTATTGTTCTCAGAGACAGGAATGTAAGCATTTGTAGTATGAGGCACATGGTGATTTCTTCTTACATAAAATCATACAACAGGGGACATTACTTGGGGATGTGTACATGTATGACTATTGAGTTCATTAGGGTAGGCAAATTAATGACACTAATTTAATTAATTAACAAGTGTCCATTAATCAATAGCATACATCTCAATGATGCATTCCATCTGCTTTCTGTGTCTCCATATTTGAGAATGTCAGAATATTATGCCATGTTCAACAAAAGTAAGGCTTCATCATGATATTAACAGATGTATCAAATCTGATGAAATATTGCATGTGTATTTTCACAGCATGTTGCTTGTCTAATTACATTGCTGTTTTTACATGATGGCCACTGTGGTGCAAGACCTGACATTTTTATGTGGGAAAAGGTTGTGGAGAAAAACAGATTTAAGTTCAAGTCATAATACAAAGTGCCTTGGAAAATAACTGGACACACCTCATTTCGAGCAAAATGCCCTCATTTTGGACAAACTAAACCCAAAAAGTGCATCTCCCACGTAAGAGCATAAGCAACCCATGTGTGAATTCACTTTCTAGTGACAAACGCAAAGCTCTCCACAGACACACTTAATTGTGATTTACACATCAGCATCTCAAGTCTGCATTGGCCTCTAAGTAATCGCATTCATGAAGACCTTTACAAATATTGCCATATGACAGCCTGGCAAGTGTAAGCCCTGATAAAAAATTATGAGCAAAGTTAAATTGCAGAAATAAGAAATGGGTAGATTCTGTTTTTTGTATTTACTTTTTTTATTTGACCAACTTTTGGAGATAAGTGTACATGTCATTGCAATTTTTGAGAGTTCTGTTCATAAACATGTTACTATCTTTTATACCCAATGATGGGAGTATGGGATCATACTGACTGTGGGGCTGCTCTAATACATAAGCCATTACAGGCCTGGAGAGTCATGTCACATTTAAATGCCTCCATACATGTGAAGAATATGATAATCTGAGGAGGCCTAGCTGTGGTCCCAAGGGCCACTCTAAAGAATTGCATCAGATCTGATGATGGTGTGGTGCTAAGTTTAGTATCTGTCCTTTCTTTGTTTCTTTGTCTTTCAGGCTAGAGACACATAATGGTTATATTTGCAGCTTACAGTATGAACCCTTTTCATATGCTGTATTCAAGATTGCATCTAGTCATTGGCTTGATTGGGCAGGATATTCTTTCTGTGCTACAGTAAGACCTCCCAGTTTATCACCATCTTGAAGATACAATGAACAATGAAACGGTTTCATATTGATTTTGTGTGACAAAATCCATTATTTACTATGCTTGGCTGTATACCTTGGGCATTAAAGGCTGAAATGCCTATTTTCTGCAGAGCCCTTTACTCAAATTTAAAAACTACTGTATAAGACAGTTCTTGTGAAATACATAGAGAAATTGGAAATACGAGGAGAAATTTGAGCATGACCAAACAGAGTGGCAATGAAGTGGCTAAATAAAAAGGATACTGATATGTGTTGACAAGTATGAATTCCCACAGATTTGAAGGATATTTTGAAAGGTTCATCTGTACATTTGAATCTACCATTCCTTGAAGAAAGGCACCAGGATGAGGGGATGTGAAGCATCCTAAAAGCAAAATATTTCCTCCTTCGTGTATCACAAAGCTTGTTGCCAAGCACGGCGTTACGTCCCTTGAGCTAATTTTGTCTTGCTGATGAAACAATCTCAAGTCCAGTGCAACTGTGCCATGAAAAACAGATTTCTTCACTCAAAGTCTTTTGGTTGTCCTTGAAACACATGTATACAGACAATGCCGTAGGTTCTTGCAGATTTTGAAAATCACGAATTGTTCTTTGATTTCAGAGTCCAAAGCCATTTTCCTCAGAGTATATATACTGTATACTATTTTGGACTCTGACAAAGGAGCAATTATCCTGGATGGTCCAGTGGAAACTCACTGTTCACAGAATCTAATGAGTTCTTGTATAGTCACGGACACTTGACACCATGAACATTTTTGCCTAAAAATTGAAGACAGCCCTCTGAGTTAAACCAGCTGTCATTGTATATGGGTCCAGAATGCCCTTCTGGCAAGGTTGAGTTTAGCACTTAAGTGGGTGATCTATGACAAGTTTAGAGACTACCTCTACTATGCGTCCACTTTTACTGTGTATACCGATAATAATCAGTTACCTATGTTCTGACTACAGCAAAACTAAATGCAGAAGATAACGACTGGGTTGGGGAGTTAGCTGACATTCACTGTGATATAAAATACAGGCCAGGGAAGACAATGTATTTGCTGACATGCTGTCACGTTGTCCTGTCAATCTCCCTGTCAACATAGGCGAGTAGATTGATGTTATGTCACTAGATGTTGTCTCAGCCATCTGGCAGGGGAGCAGAGATGTTTCATATGAGGATGTGCCATGGGTGGCAGTAATGCAACTCAAATTCGCTAATGATTCAGTACAAGGACGTGTGTCTACTATCACACCTGAGTACATCAGAGCTGTACAGCAAGAGGATGCTGCTATCAGGGAGACAATATCCCTGACAAGAAGGGATGCAATCCAAATGAGAAAGAGAAAAGACAAATGGAAGAAGAGACATGGAGACTAGTACACAAATGGAACAGTCTAATCAAACAAAGGAGTACTGTACAGGCAGGCTGGACAACAAAAACAGTTCTCCCAAGTAAACTGAAAGCAGTGGTGCTAAAGAATTTACATGATGACATGGGACATGTTTGAGCAGACAAAGTAATTCATCTCGTCAGGGAAACGTTCTATTAGCCATTCATACAACATGAAGTTGAGGACTATGAAATCAGAAAATGTGTGTGCATAAAGGAGATGTGCCCTTGTGTTCCAGAGAAAGTGCCTATGGGTTATATCAGTACAAGTGCACCCTTTGAACTCCTATGTGTCAACTATCTTTACCTCGACTAAGTAAAGGGGGCTAGGAATATATTCTAGGAATATAACGCCTTACCTTCAACAATCAAATCCAGAAGAGAGACTGAACAAAACCCTGCTGCAAAATAAACTGGAAAAAGCACTTGCCACACATTGTTCATTTGTACGAGCCGTGGAGTAATGGGGTACCCACCATTCTTTCTTCTGTAAAATCATGCCGTTTTGGACCGAGATGAGCCTTTTCCATACTTCTGCATAGATGTTTAAAATGAGAAATGTCATTGTTTTTTTTCTGTTGTAATATAGGAAAACACCTTTGTGTACTTGTTAGCGCCGGTGGTCGGGACAAACGCGGACCGCAGGATGTTCCGGTTGCAGGCGAGAATAGAAAGGGACAGGCAGTTCGTAAATCCAGGGACAGGCTGGGTTCGAAGCACAGAGAAGCAATCCGGGGGCAAATCCAAAATCGGGAGTCAGGGAGAACAGGGTCAGGAACCAGGCAGGTGAGAGGCAGCGATCAGATCCAAAACGGCAGGCAGGAATCGAGGTCAGGAAACAGGCAGGATCGGAAATGTAACAAACAACTCTCAAGTAAATGAAGCACGGGGACGAGACAGATGAAACACACTGAAACGAACTAGCAACAAGACAGAGACACGCAGGGAAGATATAGGGCTGGGGTAACGAGGAGATGGGAAGCAGGTGAGCAAGCAGGCAGGTGCAGGCAATCAGGTGGGCGGAGACAGGGCGGAGAGCAGGGCAGGGCTAGAACACAAGGAAAACAAAGGCACATGGACAAGGAAAACAACAACACTGCGGCTTAAGGGGGCGGAGCCGTGACAGTACTTGGTTGAATGTTTATCTTACATCATTCATCGGGTAAATAAATAACCCAAGAAAACAATACACACCATGGAAGGTTGTATACCCATTCGTCATATATGTATTGCAATATTTGAACATACTTCTGAATTATTGGCATCAAGCAGTCAATGACAACTTGGATGTAGAGAAATTTTATTGTCCCACACAGAAACTGATTTAAGCACAATACATGCCGTTGGAAGAGGGGGTGGTCATTGCTCAGAAATTGAGCTCAGTGTCCGGATGCCTGTTGACACGACAAGTAGCCTAACACATGGACTCTTTGAAGCAGTGCCAATCCCAGCAATGTTAAAGACATGAGCGACGTATTTCAATCATATTGTAAAAGAGAACAAAAATACCCTTCATTCAAATAGGTTTTCCTGGGTTGTTTAAGTGAACAACAACCAGATTAGAGCAAATTGCTATGTAAAGCACAGACTTCAATTTATCCGATGATTCGTAATTCCGCAATTAAAAATCTGATGCTCCTAAAAATCGAAGCTACTCTGATTGGCTTGTGGAGAATGTGGGTGGGGTTATCGAAGAAGGAGAATCTTATCCCATGCTTTAAGTCACTTTGTACAGTAGCTACTGAAAGGATGTCCTGTGTACGCTCTCCCCACTTTACTCCACCTGCTGGTGTTCAAGCTCTCCTTTTGAGCTTCTGGCGCTGTGTGTAACCCTTCTTGCCCGGCTCGTCAAGGAAGCAGAAGACACAGTCACTGCAGCTAAAATGCCTTTACTTGCTACTGGGAAATTTAAAACGATAAAGTGCCGGTCAGTTCCGCTTCACATAAGGGGAATAAATACAGAGTCTGTATACCCGTCCCAGTACTGCGTGAACAAAAAGTTGTCATCGTTTTGTTGTTTCTGTCCCGTTTTGACGGTGCATGTGAGCTCTGCGTGTTAATAAAGCGTGTGCACCGTGTGCACGCAGTAAAATAATTTTAAAAATATGCCTACTATTCTTTCAAATACAAGCGAATGCCTGGGTAAGGTTACATTACAAAATACACCGTCAGATTGTTAACGGTCGCATCTCTAGCCCCGCTGCAACATAAAGGTGCAAAACCACTCAGCTAACGAACATGTCCTGTATAATTGCTATATTAGCAGCACCTTCGCTGACTACCACACAATAGCTATGTGATTACAATAGCCAAGGTAGCAGCAAACTGAAATCTTCCTTCATTTCATCAAAACATGCGTATGACGCGATTTTTTAGACGTTACTGTTCCGCTTAACGCTGACACGTTGCTTCAGACATTTGTGGTAACAGTCAACAACTAAATGTAACGCTGAAACTTTGTATCGGAGCCGAGACAACTTTTCTGTCCGCCATTTTCTCCGAACACATAAAGGAGCTGAGAGAAAATGGCGACACCAATGGCTCTGTGCACATTGAATTAACACCCTCTGACCACTAGGTGTATTCACATACCCGTGACTGTAGGCTATGTTGTCGTGCATAAATAATATGGAAAAAGTACAGTGAAAGAAGTAATATAACCACTGTTTGCGTTACATTATATGCTTGAATTATGAAATCAGATTCTTCAGAGAAAGCAAAACCGTTTTGGAACAGAGATCAGCCTTTTCGATACTTCTGGGTAGGTTACATGGATCAAATGAAAAATGTCCATATGAAATTGATTTCATCCTTAGTTTAAAATGGAAAATACTGCTGTGTGCTTGGTCGAAAGCTTATCGTACATTAGATATCAGGGAGGTCCGTGGTCTGAACAATTTAGTTCATACCATTAGCTAGACCGCCTGCTCGCAATGTGGCCCTTACTTTCCAACTGGTAGGGGGAGAAGGTGCTACTTGCAATGAGTATGTGCCAGGACCAAGAGTGCTGGTCACGCTCAACATAACAGGGATTGCAGTGTTGATATGAGGCTTCCTGGTCACCAGAGATGAGTCCAGTCAAAAACACTGGATACAATCCGACAGCATCACACCAACTACAGAAAGCCTATGGATTCGTACACGCCTCACCCTCACTTCACCCAATGTGACCGGTGAAATGAGTCATTGTGAATAGGGGAGTGTATGGAATTGCAACATCGCTGCTAAAATTTGGAATCTCTTCTTTCTTTATCCTGCAGTCTAGAAATGTACCCTGCGTGTATTTGCAACATACAATATGATTTTTTAAAAATGTGTTTCTAGTTGTAATTTGAGTGAAATTAGCGCTTATGCTGTACTCAGGATTGCGTGTAGTCATTGTCTTGTTTTGCCTTCACATTCTTTCCGTATTTCTACCAGTTGATCAGCATCTTGAAGATACACTGAAGAGAGAAACAGTTTTCGTTCCATGGCCTGTAGGGTTTTTCAGAAATACAGAGGCTAAATTGATAAAGAGCTCCCTCCGGTGGACATTTTCATGTAATGCAGTGGTAAAATACAGTTAGAAGTTCTCATCCAATGAAGGAAAAGTATACCGCGTAAAATGAGGCCAATAGACTTTCCAATGGAAGCCAGCCATTTTTGCAATTGACAGGTAATGTTATCTGGTAAAGCACATTGACAGATACGTTATCCTCTGACTTATACCATGATAATATATTTTACACATGCTTTACTGACTCCTTTTATCCCGTGTTTTTTTTTTTTTTTCATAAAAAAAGACATCTTTGTTCTCTGTTTTTCTGTATTGTTTTCTCTCTTGTTCAGTACGAAAATGCATAACATGTATAGCGTTTCCACACACAGTCCAACAATGGAGCTCAGTGTCAGGATGCCGATTGACATGACAGGAAAAAAGATGGAATCTTTCTCTTTTATGCAGCGCCAATTCCCGCAATGTGAAAGTCGTCAACGACGTATTCGAATCATATTGTAGGACAATACAATTAAATAACTACACGAATAAATAAAACTTCATTCAAGTATGTCTTCCTGGGTTATTTAACCGAAGGGCAACAATCAGATTAGAGGAAATTGCTATTTAAAATGCAGATGTCCACTTTAAAAATCAGTTGTTCCTAAGAATCTAGTTGGCTTGCGGAGAATATGGGTGGGGTTACCGAAGAATGAGAAGGTGCTGATTATCAGTTCGTACAGTAGTGCAGTACTGAACAGTCGTAATGTCATCGCTGTCCCCACTTTAAGCCACCTGATCGTGTTCAAGCTCTCATTGTAAGCTGCTGTCGCTGTGTGTAACCTTTCTTATACCTGGCTCGTCAAGGAAGTAGCATACAAGCAGTCACTCCAGCTCAAATGCCTTTACTCGGTACTGGGAAATATAAACCAATACAGAGTCGGTCAGTTCCCCTTCAAATAGGGAGACAGCGCCCGTATTCCTGTCCCATTACGTGAAGAAAAAGTTGTGGTCGCACACTTTTGTTTCTATACCGTTCTATCAATACATATGAGCTCCAGGTTTTTAGAAAGTGCTTCCACCGCGTGCATAGCTAAATAATGAACGAAATATTCTTCTGTAAAATACAAGCGAATACCTGCCTAATGTTACACGACAAATACACCATCAGATAGTTCATGTAGCATCTCCAGCTCCGCTACAACATAAAAGTGTAAAATCAATCAGCTAACACTTCCTATAGGCTATGTCAGGCGCGTAACAATGACTATTCTAGCATCACTTTAACTATCTACTATACAATATCTATGCTACCTAGTATACCAAGCTAGCAGCAACCTGAAACATTCATTCATTTGATCAGAAAACGTATGTGACGCAATTCATTAGACGTTAAGTGCTTTGGCCCTCTTTGGTTAGAGTTAGCAACTAAATACAGTGCTAAAACTATGTATCTGAGTCGAGAGAGCTTTTCTTCCCACCATTTTCTCCGCACAAATTACGGGGCTGAGAGAAAATGGCGACGGGAATAGCTATACACGCACTGAAATCACGCATTCTCGTCGCTAGGTGTATTCACATACCCGTGCCTGTAAATGATCTCCTGTGAGTAACATAGAAAAAAAGGTTTAGCGAAACAAAGGAGATAATCACTACTTAATTTCGAATACATACTTGAATTGTAATATCTGATTTTTCAGAGAAAATCATGCCGTTTTGGACCGAGATGAGCCTTTTCCATACTCATGCATAGATGTTTAAAATGAGAAACGTCATTGATTTTTTTTCCTATTGTAATATAGGAAAACACCTTTGTGTACTTGGTTGAATTTTTATCTTACATCATTCAACGGGTAAATAAATAACCCAAAAAAACAATACACACCATACAGGTTGTATACCCATTTTTCATATATGTATTGCAATATTTGAACATACTTCTGAATTATTTGCATCAAGCAGTCAATGACAACTTGGATGTAGAGAAATTTTATTGTCCCACACAGAAACTGATTTAAGCACAATACATGCCGTTGGAAGAGGGGGTGGTCATTGCTCAGAAACTGAGCTCAGTGTCCGGATGCCTGTTGACACGACAAGTAGCCTAACACATGGACTCTTTGAAGCAGTGCCAATCCCAGCAATGTTAAAGACATGAGCGACGTATTTCAATCATATTGTACAAGAGTACAAAAATACCCTTCATTCAAATATGTTTTCCTGGGTTGTTTAAGTGACCAACAACCAGATTAGAGCAAACTGCTATGTAAAGCACAGACTTCAATTTATCCGCTGATTTGTAATTCCGCGATTAAGAATCTGATGCTCCTAAGAATGGAAGCTACTCTGATTGGCTTGTGGAGAATGTGGGTGGGGTTATCGAAGAAGGAGAATCTTATCCCATGCTTTAAGTCACTTTGTACAGTAGCTACTGAAAGGATGTCCTGTGTACGCTCTCCCCACTTTACTCCACCTGCTGGTGTTCAAGCTCTCCTTTTGAGCTTCTGGCGCTGTGTGTAACCCTTCTTGCCCGGCTCGTCAAGGAAGCAGAAGACACAGTCACTGCAGCTAAAATGCCTTTACTTGCTACTGGGAAATTTAAAACGATAAAGTGCCGGTCAGTTCCGCTTCGCATAAGGGGAATAAATACAGAGTCTGTATACCCGTCCCAGTACTGCGTGAACAAAAAGTTGTCATCGTTTTGTTGTTTCTGTCCCGTTTTGACGGTGCATGTGAGCTCTGCGTGTTAATAAAGCGTGTGCACCGTGTGCACGCAGTAAAATAATTTTAAAAATATGCCTACTATTCTATCAAATACAAGCGAATGCCTGGGTAAGGTTACATTACAAAATACACCGTCAGATTGTTAACGGTCGCATCTCTAGCCCCGCTGCAACATAAAGGTGCAAAACCACTCAGCTAACGAACATGTCCTGTATAATTGCTATATTAGCAGCACCTTCGCTGACTACCACACAATAGCTATGTGATTACAATAGCCAAGGTAGCAGCAAACTGAAATCTTCCTTCATTTCATCAAAACATGCGTATGACGCGATTTTTTAGACGTTACTGTTCCGCTTAACGCTGACACGTTGCTTCAGACATTTGTGGTAACAGTCAGCAACTAAATGTAACGCTGAAACTTTGTATCGGAGCCGAGACAACTTTTCTGTCCGCCATTTTCTCCGAACACATAACGGAGCTGAGAGAAAATGGCGACACCAATGGCTCTGTGCACATTGAATTAACACCCTCTGACCACTAGGTGTATTCACATACCCGTGACTGTAGGCTATGTTGTCGTGCATAAATAATATGGAAAAAGTACAGTGAAAGAAGTAATATAACCACTGTTTGCGTTACATTATATGCTTGAATTATGAAATCAGATTCTTCAGAGAAAGCAAAACCGTTTTGGAACAGAGATCAGCCTTTTCGATACTTCTGGGTAGGTTACATGGATCAAATGAAAAATGTCCATATGAAATTGATTTCATCCTTAGTTTAAAATGGAAAATACTGCTGTGTGCTTGGTCGAAAGCTTATCGTACATTACTCATCAGGGAGGTCCGTGGTCTGAACAATTTAGTTCATACCATTAGCTAGACCGCCTGCTCGCAATGTGGCCCTTACTTTCCGAATGGTACGGGGAGAAGGCCTTACTAGCAATGAGTATGCGCCAGGACCAAGAGTGCTGGTCACACTCAACATAACAGGGATTGCAGTGTTGATATGAGGCTTCCTGGTCACCAGAGATGAGTCCAGTCAAAAACACTGGATACAACGTGACAGCATCACACCAACTACAGAAAGCCTATGGATTTGTGCACGCCTCACCCTCACTTCACCCAGTGTGACCGGTGACATGAGTCATTGTGAATAGGGGAGTGTATGGAATTGCACCATCGCCGATGACAGTGCGCTGCTAAAATTTGGAATCTCTTCTTTCTTTATCCTGCAGTCTAGAAATGTACCCTGCGTGTATTTGCACCATACAATATCATTTTTGAAAAATGTGTGTTCTAGTTGTAATTTCAGTGAAATTAGCGCTTATGCTGTACTCAGGATTGCGTGTAGTCATTGGCTTGTTTTGCCTTCACATTCTTTCCGTATTTCTACCAGTTGATCAGCATCTTGAAGATACACTGAAGAGAGAAACAGTTTTCGTTCCATGGCCTGTAGGATTTTTCAGAAATACAGAGCCTAAATTGATAAAGAGCTCCCTCCGGTGGACATTTTCATGTAATGCAGTGGTAAAATACAGTTAGAAGTTCTCATCCAATGAAGGAAAAGTATACCGCGTAAAATGAGGCCAATAGACTTTCCAATGGAAGCCAGCAATTTTTGCAATTGACAGGTAATGTTATCTGGTAAAGCACATTGACAAATACTTTAACCTCTGACTTATACCATGATAATATATTTTACACATGTTTTACTGACTCCTTTTATCCCGTGTTTTTTTTTTTTTTTTTCATAAAAAAAAACATCTTTGTTCTCTGTTTTTCTGTATTGTTTTCTCTCTTGTTCAGTACGAAAATGCATGACATGTATAGCGTTTCCACACACAGTCCAACAATGGAGCTCAGTGTCAGGATGCCGATTGACATGACAGGAAAAAAAGATGGAATCTTTCTCTTTTATGCATCGCCAATTCCCGCAATGTGAAAGTCGTCAACGACTTATTCGAATCATATTGTAGGACAGTACAATTAAAATGAATAAATACACGAATAAATAAAACTTCATTCAAGTATGTTTTCCTGGGTTCTTTAACTGAAGGGCAACAGTCAAATTAGAGGAAATTGCTATTTAAAACGCAAATGTACACTTTAAGAATCAGTTGTTCCTAAGAATCTAGTTGGCTTGCAGAGAATATGGGTGGGGTTACCGAAGAATGAGAAGGTGCTGATTATCAGTTCGTACAGGAGTGCAGTACTGAACAGTCGTCATGCCATCGCTTTCCCCACTTTAAGCCACCTGATCGTGTTCAAGCTCTCATTGTAAGCTGCTGTCGCTGTGTGTAACCTTTCTTATACCCGGCTCGTCAAGGAAGTAGCATACACGCAGTCACTCCAGCTCAAATGCCTTTACTCGGTACTGGGAAATATAAAGCAATACAGAGTCGGTCAGTTCCCCTTCAAACAGGGGGACTGCGCCCTTATTCCTGTCCCATTACGTGAAGAAAAAGTTGTGGTCGCACACTTTTGTTTCTATACCGTTCTATCAATACATATGAGCTCCAGGTTTTTAGAAAGTGCTTCCACCGCGTGCATAGCTAAATAATGAACGAAATATTCTTCTGTAAAATACAAGCGAATACCTGCCTAATGTTACATGACAAATACACCATCAGATAGTTCATGTAGCATCTCCAGCTCCGCTACAACATAAAAGTGTAAAATCAATCAGCTAACACTTCCTATAGGCTATGTCAGGCGCGTAACAATGACTATTCTAGCATCACTTTAACTATCTACTATACAATATCTATGCTACCTAGTATACCAAGCTAGCAGCAACCTGAAACATTCATTCATTTGATCAGAAAACGTATGTGACGCAATTCATTAGACGTTAAGTGCTTTGGCCCTCTTTGGTTAGAGTTAGCAACTAAATACAGTGCTAAAACTATGTATCTGAGTCGAGAGAGCTTTTCTTCCCACCATTTTCTCCGCACAAATTACGGGGCTGAGAGAAAATGGCGACGGGAATAGCTATACACGCACTGAAATCACGCTTTCTCATCGCTAGGTGTATTCACATACCCGTGCCTGTAAATGATCTCCTGTGAGTAACATAGAAAAAAAGGTTTAGCGAAACAAAGGAGATAATCACTACTTAATTTCGAATACATACTTGAATTGTAATATCTGATTTTTCAGAGAAAATCATGCCGTTTTGGACCGAGATGAGCCTTTTCCATACTCATGCATAGATGTTTAAAATGAGAAACGTCATTGATTTTTTTTCCTATTGTAATATAGGAAAACACCTTTGTGTACTTGGTTGAATTTTTATCTTACATCATTCAACGGGTAAATAAATAACCCAAAAAAACAATACACACCATACAGGTTGTATACCCATTTTTCATATATGTATTGCAATATTTGAACATACTTCTGAATTATTTGCATCAAGCAGTCAATGACAACTTGGATGTAGAGAAATTTTATTGTCCCACACAGAAACTGATTTAAGCACAATACATGCCGTTGGAAGAGGGGGTGGTCATTGCTCAGAAATTGAGCTCAGTGTCCGGATGCCTGTTGACACGACAAGTAGCCTAACACATGGACTCTTTGAAGCAGTGCCAATCCCAGCAATGTTAAAGACATGAGCGACGTATTTCAATCATATTGTACAAGAGTACAAAAATACCCTTCATTCAAATATGTTTTCCTGGGTTGTTTAAGTGACCAACAACCAGATTAGAGCAAACTGCTATGTAAAGCACAGACTTCAATTTATCCGCTGATTTGTAATTCCGCGATTAAGAATCTGATGCTCCTAAGAATGGAAGCTACTCTGATTGGCTTGTGGAGAATGTGGGTGGGGTTATCGAAGAAGGAGAATCTTATCCCATGCTTTAAGTCACTTTGTACAGTAGCTACTGAAAGGATGTCCTGTGTACGCTCTCCCCACTTTACTCCACCTGCTGGTGTTCAAGCTCTCCTTTTGAGCTTCTGGCGCTGTGTGTAACCCTTCTTGCCCGGCTCGTCAAGGAAGCAGAAGACACAGTCACTGCAGCTAAAATGCCTTTACTTGCTACTGGGAAATTTAAAACGATAAAGTGCCGGTCAGTTCCGCTTCGCATAAGGGGAATAAATACAGAGTCTGTATACCCGTCCCAGTACTGCGTGAACAAAAAGTTGTCATCGTTTTGTTGTTTCTGTCCCGTTTTGACGGTGCATGTGAGCTCTGCGTGTTAATAAAGCGTGTGCACCGTGTGCACGCAGTAAAATAATTTTAAAAATATGCCTACTATTCTATCAAATACAAGCGAATGCCTGGGTAAGGTTACATTACAAAATACACCGTCAGATTGTTAACGGTCGCATCTCTAGCCCCGCTGCAACATAAAGGTGCAAAACCACTCAGCTAACGAACATGTCCTGTATAATTGCTATATTAGCAGCACCTTCGCTGACTACCACACAATAGCTATGTGATTACAATAGCCAAGGTAGCAGCAAACTGAAATCTTCCTTCATTTCATCAAAACATGCGTATGACGCGATTTTTTAGACGTTACTGTTCCGCTTAACGCTGACACGTTGCTTCAGACATTTGTGGTAACAGTCAGCAACTAAATGTAACGCTGAAACTTTGTATCGGAGCCGAGACAACTTTTCTGTCCGCCATTTTCTCCGAACACATAACGGAGCTGAGAGAAAATGGCGACACCAATGGCTCTGTGCACATTGAATTAACACCCTCTGACCACTAGGTGTATTCACATACCCGTGACTGTAGGCTATGTTGTCGTGCATAAATAATATGGAAAAAGTACAGTGAAAGAAGTAATATAACCACTGTTTGCGTTACATTATATGCTTGAATTATGAAATCAGATTCTTCAGAGAAAGCAAAACCGTTTTGGAACAGAGATCAGCCTTTTCGATACTTCTGGGTAGGTTACATGGATCAAATGAAAAATGTCCATATGAAATTGATTTCATCCTTAGTTTAAAATGGAAAATACTGCTGTGTGCTTGGTCGAAAGCTTATCGTACATTACTCATCAGGGAGGTCCGTGGTCTGAACAATTTAGTTCATACCATTAGCTAGACCGCCTGCTCGCAATGTGGCCCTTACTTTCCGAATGGTACGGGGAGAAGGCCTTACTAGCAATGAGTATGCGCCAGGACCAAGAGTGCTGGTCACACTCAACATAACAGGGATTGCAGTGTTGATATGAGGCTTCCTGGTCACCAGAGATGAGTCCAGTCAAAAACACTGGATACAACGTGACGGCATCACACCAACTACAGAAAGCCTATGGATTTGTGCACGCCTCACCCTCACTTCACCCAGTGTGACCGGTGACATGAGTCATTGTGAATAGGGGAGTGTATGGAATTGCACCATCGCCGATGACAGTGCGCTGCTAAAATTTGGAATCTCTTCTTTCTTTATCCTGCAGTCTAGAAATGTACCCTGCGTGTATTTGCACCATACAATATCATTTTTGAAAAATGTGTGTTCTAGTTGTAATTTCAGTGAAATTAGCGCTTATGCTGTACTCAGGATTGCGTGTAGTCATTGGCTTGTTTTGCCTTCACATTCTTTCCGTATTTCTACCAGTTGATCAGCATCTTGAAGATACACTGAAGAGAGAAACAGTTTTCGTTCCATGGCCTGTAGGATTTTTCAGAAATACAGAGCCTAAATTGATAAAGAGCTCCCTCCGGTGGACATTTTCATGTAATGCAGTGGTAAAATACAGTTAGAAGTTCTCATCCAATGAAGGAAAAGTATACCGCGTAAAATGAGGCCAATAGACTTTCTAATGGAAGCCAGCAATTTTTGCAATTGACAGGTAATGTTATCTGGTAAAGCACATTGACAAATACTTTAACCTCTGACTTATACCATGATAATATATTTTACACATGCTTTACTGACTCCTTTTATCCCGTGTTTTTTTTTTTTTTTTTTCATAAAAAAAACATCTTTGTTCTCTGTTTTTCTGTATTGTTTTCTCTCTTGTTCAGTACGAAAATGCATGACATGTATAGCGTTTCCACACACAGTCCAACAATGGAGCTCAGTGTCAGGATGCCGATTGACATGACAGGAAAAAAAGATGGAATCTTTCTCTTTTATGCATCGCCAATTCCCGCAATGTGAAAGTCGTCAACGACTTATTCGAATCATATTGTAGGACAGTACAATTAAAATGAATAAATACACGAATAAATAAAACTTCATTCAAGTATGTTTTCCTGGGTTCTTTAACTGAAGGGCAACAATCAAATTAGAGGAAATTGCTATTTAAAACGCAAATGTACACTTTAAGAATCAGTTGTTCCTAGGAATCTAGTTGGCTTGCAGAGAATATGGGTGGGGTTACCGAAGAATGAGAAGGTGCTGATTATCAGTTCGTACAGGAGTGCAGTACTGAACAGTCGTCATGCCATCGCTGTCCCCCACTTTAAGCCACCTGATCGTGTTCAAGCTCTCATTGTAAACTGCTGTCGCTGTGTGTAACCTTTCTTATACCCGGCTCGTCAAGGAAGTAGCATACACGCAGTCACTCCAGCTCAAATGCCTTTACTCGGTACTGGGAAATATAAAGCAATACAGAGTCGGTCAGTTTCCCTTCAAACAGGGGGACTGCGCCCTTATTCCTGTCCCATTACGTGAAGAAAAAGTTGTGGTCGCACACTTTTGTTTCTATACCGTTCTATCAATACATATGAGCTCCAGGTTTTTAGAAAGTGCTTCCACCGCGTGCATAGCAAAATAATGAACGAAATATTCTTCTGTAAAATACAAGCGAATACCTGCCTAATGTTACATGACAAAGACACCATCAGATAGTTCATGTAGCATCTCCAGCTCCGCTACAACATAAAAGTGTAAAATCAATCAGCTAACACTTCCTATAGGCTATGTCAGGCGCGTAACAATGACTATTCTAGCATCACTTTAACTATCTACTATACAATATCTATGCTACCTAGTATACCAAGCTAGCAGCAACCTGAAACATTCATTCATTTGATCAGAAAACGTATGTGACGCCATTCATTAGACGTTAAGTGCTTTGGCCCTCTTTGGTTAGAGTTAGCAACTAAATACAGTGCTAAAACTATGTATCTGAGTCGAGAGAGCTTTTCTTCCCACCATTTTCTCCGCACAAATTACGGGGCTGAGAGAAAATGGCGACGGGAATAGCTATACACGCACTGAAATCACGCATTCTCATCGCTAGGTGTATTCACATACCCGTGCCTGTAAATGATCTCGTGTGAGTAACATAGAAAAAAAGGTTTAGCGAAACAAAGGAGATAATCACTACTTAATTTCGAATACATACTTGAATTGTAATATCTGATTTTTCAGAGAAAATCATGCCGTTTTGGACCGAGATGAGCCTTTTCCATACTCATGCATAGATGTTTAAAATGAGAAACGTCATTGATTTTTTTTCCTATTGTAATATAGGAAAACACCTTTGTGTACTTGGTTGAATTTTTATCTTACATCATTCAACGGGTAAATAAATAACCCAAAAAAACAATACACACCATACAGGTTGTATACCCATTTTTCATATATGTATTGCAATATTTGAACATACTTCTGAATTATTTGCATCAAGCAGTCAATGACAACTTGGATGTAGAGAAATTTTATTGTCCCACACAGAAACTGATTTAAGCACAATACATGCCGTTGGAAGAGGGGGTGGTCATTGCTCAGAAATTGAGCTCGGTGTCCGGATGCCTGTTGACACGACAAGTAGCCTAACACATGGACTCTTTGAAGCAGTGCCAATCCCAGCAATGTTAAAGACATGAGCGACGTATTTCAATCATATTGTACAAGAGTACAAAAATACCCTTCATTCAAATATGTTTTCCTGGGTTGTTTAAGTGACCAACAACCAGATTAGAGCAAACTGCTATGTAAAGCACAGACTTCAATTTATCCGCTGATTTGTAATTCCGCGATTAAGAATCTGATGCTCCTAAGAATGGAAGCTACTCTGATTGGCTTGTGGAGAATGTGGGTGGGGTTATCGAAGAAGGAGAATCTTATCCCATGCTTTAAGTCACTTTGTACAGTAGCTACTGAAAGGATGTCCTGTGTACGCTCTCCCCACTTTACTCCACCTGCTGGTGTTCAAGCTCTCCTTTTGAGCTTCTGGCGCTGTGTGTAACCCTTCTTGCCCGGCTCGTCAAGGAAGCAGAAGACACAGTCACTGCAGCTAAAATGCCTTTACTTGCTACTGGGAAATTTAAAACGATAAAGTGCCGGTCAGTTCAGCTTCACATAAGGGGAATAAATACAGAGTCTGTATACCCGTCCCAGTACTGCGTGAACAAAAAGTTGTCATCGTTTTGTTGTTTCTGTCCCGTTTTGACGGTGCATGTGAGCTCTGCGTGTTAATAAAGCGTGTGCACCGTGTGCACGCAGTAAAATAATTTTAAAAATATGCCTACTATTCTATCAAATACAAGCGAATGCCTGGGTAAGGTTACATTACAAAATACACCGTCAGATTGTTAACGGTCGCATCTCTAGCCCCGCTGCAACATAAAGGTGCAAAACCACTCAGCTAACGAACATGTCCTGTATAATTGCTATATTAGCAGCACCTTCGCTGACTACCACACAATAGCTATGTGATTACAATAGCCAAGGTAGCAGCAAACTGAAATCTTCCTTCATTTCATCAAAACATGCGTATGACGCGATTTTTTAGACGTTACTGTTCCGCTTAACGCTGACACGTTGCTTCAGACATTTGTGGTAACAGTCAGCAACTAAATGTAACGCTGAAACTTTGTATCGGAGCCGAGACAACTTTTCTGTCCGCCATTTTCTCCGAACACATAACGGAGCTGAGAGAAAATGGCGACACCAATGGCTCTGTGCACATTGAATTAACACCCTCTGACCACTAGGTGTATTCACATACCCGTGACTGTAGGCTATGTTGTCGTGCATAAATAATATGGAAAAAGTACAGTGAAAGAAGTAATATAACCACTGTTTGCGTTACATTATATGCTTGAATTATGAAAATCAGATTCTTCAGAGAAAGCAAAACCGTTTTGGAACAGAGATCAGCCTTTTCGATACTTCTGGGTAGGTTACATGGATCAAATGAAAAATGTCCATATGAAATTGATTTCATCCTTAGTTTAAAATGGAAAATACTGCGTGTATTTGCACCATACAATATCATTTTTGAAAAATGTGTGTTCTAGTTGTAATTTCAGTGAAATTAGCGCTTATGCTGTACTCAGGATTGCGTGTAGTCATTGGCTTGTTTTGCCTTCACATTCTTTCCGTATTTCTACCAGTTGATCAGCATCTTGAAGATACACTGAAGAGAGAAACAGTTTTCGTTCCATGGCCTGTAGGATTTTTCAGAAATACAGAGCCTAAATTGATAAAGAGCTCCCTCCGGTGGACATTTTCATGTAATGCAGTGGTAAAATACAGTTAGAAGTTCTCATCCAATGAAGGAAAAGTATACCGCGTAAAATGAGGCCAATAGACTTTCCAATGGAAGCCAGCAATTTTTGCAATTGACAGGTAATGTTATCTGGTAAAGCACATTGACAAATACTTTAACCTCTGACTTATACCATGATAATATATTTTACACATGCTTTACTGACTCCTTTTATCCCGTGTTTTTTTTTTTTTCATAAAAAAAAACATCTTTGTTCTCTGTTTTTCTGTATTGTTTTCTCTCTTGTTCAGTACGAAAATGCATGACATGTATAGCGTTTCCACACACAGTCCAACAATGGAGCTCAGTGTCAGGATGCCGATTGACATGACAGGAAAAAAAAGATGGAATCTTTCTCTTTTATGCATCGCCAATTCCCGCAATGTGAAAGTCGTCAACGACTTATTCGAATCATATTGTAGGACAGTACAATTAAAATGAATAAATACACGAATAAATAAAACTTCATTCAAGTATGTTTTCCTGGGTTCTTTAACTGAAGGGCAACAATCAAATTAGAGGAAATTGCTATTTAAAACGCAAATGTACACTTTAAGAATCAGTTGTTCCTAAGAATCTCGTTGGCTTGCAGAGAATATGGGTGGGGTTACCGAAGAATGAGAAGGTGCTGATTATCAGTTCGTACAGGAGTGCAGTACTGAGCAGTCGTCATGCCATCGCTGTCCCCCACTTTAAGCCACCTGATCGTGTTCAAGCTCTCATTGTAAACTGCTGTCGCTGTGTGTAACCTTTCTTATACCCGGCTCGTCAAGGAAGTAGCATACACGCAGTCACTCCAGCTCAAATGCCTTTACTCGGTACTGGGAAATATAAAGCAATACAGAGTCGGTCAGTTCCCCTTCAAACAGGGGGACTGCGCCCTTATTCCTGTCCCATTACGTGAAGAAAAAGTTGTGGTCGCACACTTTTGTTTCTATACCGTTCTATCAATACATATGAGCTCCAGGTTTTTAGAAAGTGCTTCCACCGCGTGCATAGCAAAATAATGAACGAAATATTCTTCTGTAAAATACAAGCGAATACCTGCCTAATGTTACATGACAAATACACCATCAGATAGTTCATGTAGCATCTCCAGCTCCGCTACAACATATAAGTGTAAAATCAATCAGCTAACACTTCCTATAGGCTATGTCAGGCGCGTAACAATGACTATTCTAGCATCACTTTAACTATCTACTATACAATATCTATGCTACCTAGTATACCAAGCTAGCAGCAACCTGAAACATTCATTCATTTGATCAGAAAACGTATGTGACGCCATTCATTAGACGTTAAGTGCTTTGGCCCTCTTTGGTTAGAGTTAGCAACTAAATACA
Organism: Megalops cyprinoides; assembly: GCF_013368585.1. Lineage (NCBI taxonomy): Eukaryota > Metazoa > Chordata > Actinopteri > Elopiformes > Megalopidae > Megalops > Megalops cyprinoides. Next base: position 25,493,374 of record NC_050590.1, on the reverse strand, counting down.
GTGCTAAAACTATGTATCTGAGTCGAGAGAGCTTTTCTTCCCACCATTTTCTCCGCACAAATTACGGGGCTGAGAGAAAATGGCGACGGGAATAGCTATACACGCACTGAAATCACGCATTCTCATCGCTAGGTGTATTCACATACCCGTGCCTGTAAATGATCTCGTGTGAGTAACATAGAAAAAAAGGTTTAGCGAAACAAAGGAGATAATCACTACTTAATTTCGAATACATACTTGAATTGTAATATCTGATTTTTCAGAGAAAATCATGCCGTTTTGGACCGAGATGAGCCTTTTCCATACTCATGCATAGATGTTTAAAATGAGAAATGTCATTGATTTTTTTTTCTATTGTAATATAGGAAAACACCTTTGTGTACTTGGTTGAATGTTTATCTTACATCATTCAACGGGTAAATAAATAACCCAAAAAAACAATACACACCATACAGGTTGTATACCCATTTTTCATATATGTATTGCAATATTTGAACATACTTCTGAATTATTTGCATCAAGCAGTCAATGACAACTTAGATGTAGAGAAATTTTATTGTCCCACACAGAAACTGATTTAAGCACAATACATGCCGTTGGAAGAGGGGGTGGTCATTGCTCAGAAATTGAGCTCAGTGTCCGGATGCCTGTTGACACGACAAGTAGCCTAACACATGGACTCTTTGAAGCAGTGCCAATCCCAGCAATGTTAAAGACATGAGCGACGTATTTCAATCATATTGTACAAGAGTACAAAAATACCCTTCATTCAAATATGTTTTCCTGGGTTGTTTAAGTGACCAACAACCAGATTAGAGCAAACTGCTATGTAAAGCACAGACTTCAATTTATCCGCTGATTTGTAATTCCGCGATTAAGAATCTGATGCTCCTAAGAATGGAAGCTACTCTGATTGGCTTGTGGAGAATGTGGGTGGGGTTATCGAAGAAGGAGAATCTTATCCCATGCTTTAAGTCACTTTGTACATTAGCTACTGAAAGGATGTCCTGTGTACGCTCTCCCCACTTTACTCCACCTGCTGGTGTTCAAGCTCTCCTTTTGAGCTTCTGGCGCTGTGTGTAACCCTTCTTGCCCGGCTCGTCAAGGAAGCAGAAGACACAGTCACTGCAGCTAAAATGCCTTTACTTGCTACTGGGAAATTTAAAACGATAAAGTGCCGGTCAGTTCCGCTTCACATAAGGGGAATAAATACAGAGTCTGTATACCCGTCCCAGTACTGCGTGAACAAAAAGTTGTCATCGTTTTGTTGTTTCTGTCCCGTTTTGACGGTGCATGTGAGCTCTGCGTGTTAATAAAGCGTGTGCACCGTGTGCACGCAGTAAAATAATTTAAAAAATATGCCTACTATTCTATAAAATACAAGCGAATGCCTGGGTAAGGTTACATTACAAAATACACCGTCAGATTGTTAACGGTCGCATCTCTAGCCCCGCTGCAACATAAAGGTGCAAAACCACTCAGTTAACGAACATGTCCTGTATAATTGCTATATTAGCAGCACCTTCGCTGACTACCACACAATAGCTATGTGATTACAATAGCCAAGGTAGCAGCAAACTGAAATCTTCCTTCATTTCATCAAAACATGCGTATGACGCGATTTGTTAGACGTTACTGTTCCGCTTAACGCTGACACGTTGCTTCAGACATTTGTGGTAACAGTCAACAACTAAATGTAACGCTGAAACTTTGTATCGGAGCCGAGACAACTTTTCTGTCCGCCATTTTATCCGAACACATAACGGAGCTGAGAGAAAATGGCGACACCAATGGCTCTGTGCACATTGAATTAACACCCTCTGACCACTAGGTGTATTCACATACCCGTGACTGTAGGCTATGTTGTCGTGCATAAATAATATGGAAAAAGTACAGTGAAAGAAGTAATATAACCACTGTTTGCGTTACATTATATGCTTGAATTATGAAATCAGATTCTTCAGAGAAAGCAAAACCGTTTTGGAACAGAGATCAGCCTTTTCGATACTTCTGGGTAGGTTACATGGATCAAATGAAAAATGTCCATATGAAATTGATTTCATCCTTAGTTTAAAATGGAAAATACTGCTGTGTGCTTGGTCGAAAGCTTATCGTACATTACTCATCAGGGAGGTCCGTGGTCTGAACAATTTAGTTCATACCATTAGCTAGACCGCCTGCTCGCAATGTGGCCCTTACTTTCCGAATGGTACGGGGAGAAGGCCTTACTAGCAATGAGTATGCGCCAGGACCAAGAGTGCTGGTCACACTCAACATAACAGGGATTGCAGTGTTGATATGAGGCTTCCTGGTCACCAGAGATGAGTCCAGTCAAAAACACTGGATACAACGTGACGGCATCACACCAACTACAGAAAGCCTATGGATTTGTGCACGCCTCACCCTCACTTCACCCAGTGTGACCGGTGACATGAGTCATTGTGAATAGGGGAGTGTATGGAATTGCACCATCGCCGATGACAGTGCGCTGCTAAAATTTGGAATCTCTTCTTTCTTTATCCTGCAGTCTAGAAATGTACCCTGCGTGTATTTGCACCATACAATATCATTTTTGAAAAATGTGTGTTCTAGTTGTAATTTCAGTGAAATTAGCGCTTATGCTGTACTCAGGATTGCGTGTAGTCATTGGCTTGTTTTGCCTTCACATTCTTTCCGTATTTCTACCAGTTGATCAGCATCTTGAAGATACACTGAAGAGAGAAACAGTTTTCGTTCCATGGCCTGTAGGATTTTTCAGAAATACAGAGCCTAAATTGATAAAGAGCTCCCTCCGGTGGACATTTTCATGTAATGCAGTGGTAAAATACAGTTAGAAGTTCTCATCCAATGAAGGAAAAGTATACCGCGTAAAATGAGGCCAATAGACTTTCCAATGGAAGCCAGCAATTTTTGCAATTGACAGGTAATGTTATCTGGTAAAGCACATTGACAAATACTTTAACCTCTGACTTATACCATGATAATATATTTTACACATGCTTTACTGACTCCTTTTATCCCGTGTTTTTTTTTTTTTTTTCATAAAAAAAACATCTTTGTTCTCTGTTTTTCTGTATTGTTTTCTCTCTTGTTCAGTACGAAAATGCATGACATGTATAGCGTTTCCACACACAGTCCAACAATGGAGCTCAGTGTCAGGATGCCGATTGACATGACAGGAAAAAAAGATGGAATCTTTCTCTTTTATGCATCGCCAATTCCCGCAATGTGAAAGTCGTCAACGACTTATTCGAATCATATTGTAGGACAGTACAATTAAAATGAATAAATAAACGAATAAATAAAACTTCATTCAAGTATGTTTTCCTGGGTTCTTTAACTGAAGGGCAACAATCAAATTAGAGGAAATTGCTATTTAAAACGCAAATGTACACTTTAAGAATCAGTTGTTCCTAAGAATCTAGTTGGCTTGCAGAGAATATGGGTGGGGTTACCGAAGAATGAGAAGGTGCTGATTATCAGTTCGTACAGGAGTGCAGTACTGAACAGTCGTCATGCCATCGCTGTCCCCCACTTTAAGCCACCTGATCGTGTTCAAGCTCTCATTGTAAGCTGCTGTCGCTGTGTGTAACCTTTCTTATACCCGGCTCGTCAAGGAAGTAGCATACACGCAGTCACTCCAGCTCAAATGCCTTTACTCGGTACTGGGAAATATAAAGCAATACAGAGTCGGTCAGTTCCCCTTCAAACAGGGGGACTGCGCCCTTATTCCTGTCCCATTACGTGAAGAAAAAGTTGTGGTCGCACACTTTTGTTTCTATACCGTTCTATCAATACATATGAGCTCCAGGTTTTTAGAAAGTGCTTCCACCGCGTGCATAGCAAAATAATGAACGAAATATTCTTCTGTAAAATACAAGCGAATACCTGCCTAATGTTACATGACAAATACACCATCAGATAGTTCATGTAGCATCTCCAGCTCCGCTACAACATAAAAGTGTAAAATCAATCAGCTAACACTTCCTATAGGCTATGTCAGGCGCGTAACAATGACTATTCTAGCATCACTTTAACTATCTACTATACAATATCTATGCTACCTAGTATACCAAGCTAGCAGCAACCTGAAACATTCATTCATTTGATCAGAAAACGTATGTGACGCCATTCATTAGACGTTAAGTGCTTTGGCCCTCTTTGGTTAGAGTTAGCAACTAAATACAGTGCTAAAACTATGTATCTGAGTCGAGAGAGCTTTTCTTCCCACCATTTTCTCCGCACAAATTACGGGGCTGAGAGAAAATGGCGACGGGAATAGCTATACACGCACTGAAATCACGCATTCTCATCGCTAGGTGTATTCACATACCCGTGCCTGTAAATGATCTCGTGTGAGTAACATAGAAAAAAAGGTTTAGCGAAACAAAGGAGATAATCACTACTTAATTTCGAATACATACTTGAATTGTAATATCTGATTTTTCAGAGAAAATCATGCCGTTTTGGACCGAGATGAGCCTTTTCCATACTCATGCATAGATGTTTAAAATGAGAAATGTCATTGATTTTTTTTTCTATTGTAATATAGGAAAACACCTTTGTGTACTTGGTTGAATGTTTATCTTACATCATTCAACGGGTAAATAAATAACCCAAAAAAACAATACACACCATACAGGTTGTATACCCATTTTTCATATATGTATTGCAATATTTGAACATACTTCTGAATTATTTGCATCAAGCAGTCAATGACAACTTGGATGTAGAGAAATTTTATTGTCCCACACAGAAACTGATTTAAGCACAATACATGCCGTTGGAAGAGGGGGTGGTCATTGCTCAGAAATTGAGCTCAGTGTCCGGATGCCTGTTGACACGACAAGTAGCCTAACACATGGACTCTTTGAAGCAGTGCCAATCCCAGCAATGTTAAAGACATGAGCGACGTATTTCAATCATATTGTACAAGAGTACAAAAATACCCTTCATTCAAATATGTTTTCCTGGGTTGTTTAAGTGACCAACAACCAGATTAGAGCAAACTGCTATGTAAAGCACAGACTTCAATTTATCCGCTGATTTGTAATTCCGCGATTAAGAATCTGATGCTCCTAAGAATGGAAGCTACTCTGATTGGCTTGTGGAGAATGTGGGTGGGGTTATCGAAGAAGGAGAATCTTATTCCATGCTTTAAGTCACTTTTGTTGAGCTTCGAGGCTTCATCAGCGTTGAATTCGGGAATAATTTGGCGGAGGCAATAATATGCTTCAATAACTTTTGGCATATTTATTGTGGGACTCAACATGACCCGACATCTTCCTCTTTGTCAGTCAAGGAGGGAATAATAAAAGAAAACAATCTGAACCCCTGGACGTACCGTACAGACCTGCGCCTCATCGTGGCGAAAACAAAACACTGCACCCTGGCAAACAACAGCACAACCACATCTGAGTACACTCAATAACAGAATGTCTTTTAACACCCCCACTTGTACTCAGATTACAGAAATCCAAACAAAAATTACATACAATAGGATACAATACAAATGTGGACCTCTTTTACACTTTTAGACACCAAACATAATACTTGCAAACTTTTTCAGTTTTGATTTGGTGACAGGTTTGGTCATAACATCTGCAACCATCTCTTCAGTAGTGCAATATACCAGGGTCACTTTTCCCTCATTTACCATGGACCTTATGAAGTGATATTTAATGTCCACATGTTTGCACCTTTGTCTGCTCACAGGGTTTTTGGCTAAGGCGATTGTTCCCTGGTTATCCTCATACACCAATGTTTTTGTGTATTTGTAGTCATCAATACTTTCTAATAGCTGCTCTAGGTATATACACTCTTGTATAGTAGAGGCCAGAGCCATATATTCTGCCTCACAGGTTGAGAGCGCTACTGTAGGCTGTTTCTTAGTTTTCCATGAAACTAGAGAACTGTTCTTGCTTAGACTTACACAGTAACCTGTAGTGCTACGTCTATCAGTGGTATCAGCTGCCCAGTCTGCGTCACTATAGGCAACTAGGCCTAACGCCTCACTGTCATTTCTTCTGAAACACAACTCACTGTTTGTAGTACCTCTGAGGTATCTTAGCACATGCTTCACAGTTACCCACTGTTCTTCTGTTGGTTCAGAGAAATATTGTGATAGCTTGCTTACCACAAAACTTAAATCTGGACGTGTACATGTCATTAAATAGATAAGGCTTCCTACAGCCTCTCTGTACATTTTAACATCACACATCTTAACAGCATCCTCTGTGTAACATAGTTTCTGATCACAAGGAGTTTCTCTAGGTTTACAGTTTTCCATATTAAACTTCTCCAGTATCCTGTTGACATATTTCTCTTGTGACATCTTCACACATCCATCAGACTGAGAGAAATCAATACCAAGAAAATGGTTAAGCCTACCTAAATCTTTCATCTTAAATTTTTCTGAAAGCATCTCTTTTACCTCCATCATTACTTCTTCACTGCTGGCGGCAATTATCAAATCATCCACCCAGATTATCATCATCACCTTCCCATGTTTTGTCCATTTGGTATAGACACAGTGGTCCGCTGGATTTTGTGTGAAATCATTTTCAGTTAGACAGTCATGTAGAATCCTATTCCAATTTCGGCCTGATTGCTTTAGACCATATAGAGATTTTTCCAGCTTACACACCAGACCTTCCCCTTCTTCATAACCTTCTGGTTGATCTATGTAGATCTCATAATCAATGGGAGCGTGTAGGTAAGCTGTTTTCACATCCATTTGGTGGATTAGCAGGTTCTCCTGTGCTGCTTTTTGTAGCAATACCCTAACACTTGTCAGATTTGCTGTTGGGGAGAAAGTTTCACCATAATCGATCCCCATCTTCTGACTGTAACCCTTTGCTACAAACCTTGCTTTGTGCTTTTCTTTACCCTCAATGTCACTCTTAACAGAATAAACCCATTTACCCCCCACTGTTTTCTTGCCCTCTGGCAGAGTAGTTAGAGTAAATGTGTTGTTTTCTTTTAATGATTGAATTTCTTCGTCCATCGCTTTAACCCATTGTTTTGAGTTAGGGGACTCCATAGCTTCCTTGAATGTATGTGGGACACCACACACTGCCCTGTAACAGTAATCCATAGTAATTTTTATTCCATCACTATCACTGTTGTCTGTTACAAAATCCCTTAAATGACCTGGTTTCCTCCTCTCTCTTATAGGATACCTCCCATTGGCAGATTCACTACCTTCCTCAATTGACTTTTCTTTGTCACGCTCATCAGATGTATTGTCTTGTGGATTTTTGTTTCTCACTCTTGACTCCTTACTCTCATTAACCTCCTGTGTGACTTTATCTGTTTCAGAATGTCTCACTCTGTCCTCATCATCATTTGGTTCTGTTTCGACTGTCTGTGTTTGCTTTTCTACATTTACCTTGCTCACAAATTTAACAAGCCTGTGTTTTTGAATCTTCTCAGTGTCAGGATAGTAAACCAAATAAGCAGGGCTGTTCTTGTCGTAACCGACAAAAAATCCCTGGTCACATCTGGAATCAAGCTTTCCCTTGTTCGTTTTGTATGTGTAACACACAGATCCAAATTTCTGCATTTTGGACAAATTTGGCTTTTTATCTGTCAGCATCTCGTAAGGGGTCTTCCCTGTTCGCTTATTAAAGCATCTGTTTCGTACTACAGCTGCTGTTTGAACAGCGTAGTTCCAGAGACATTTGGGTAGCTGACTTTCAACTAGCATACATCTGCCCATTTCAAAAAGAGTACGCCAGCCCCTTTCAGCAGTACCATTTTGGTGGGGTGAATACGGAGCTGATGTCTCGTGTTTGATGCCATTCTTCCTTAACAGAGTCTGGAAGTCCCTGCACATAAACTCTGTGCCATTGTCAGATCTGATACACTTAACCTTTCCATAAGGGGCAGTATCTGCTAGGAATTTTTCAGTTGCCTGCACTGTATCACTCTTTGTCTTAAGAAAGTATACAAACACTGCACTTGAATAATCATCTGTGAATGACTGCACATATTTGTACCCATCAATAGACTCATTAGCTACTGGACCTGCTAGGTCTGTGTGCACCATCTGTAAGGGAGCCTTTGCTCTTATATCAGGATCTCTACTTCGGGTTTGAACAAACTTTCCCTGAATACATACCTCACACTCTTGATCAGGCTTAACAGCCTTCCCCTTAATATGCATACCATCAACTACATTTTTTAATCTCATTACATCTTCATAGTTGCAGTGGCCTAATATTTCATGCCATGTCCGCATGTCGTGACAAGTATTGCACTTGTCACTATCTTCAACCTCAGTGTGCAAATAATACAACTTGCCATACACATGAATGTTGAACCTGGTACCGTCTTTATGTGTCAGTGTGTTCCGTCCTTGTTTAAATGTGACCGTTGCTCCATTCTCGGTGGCTGACTTCACCGAAAAAATGTCTTGGGGGTAAGACGGTATAAACAACGCGTCTCTCAGTGTTGCTCTACGTCGTTGTCCTGTACTGTCTATCAGGAGCACCTCTGCATTTCCCTTACGTTGAGCTACGCCTATGCACTGAGTGCCGTCTGCCAGCTCCACACAGTGCGTCTCCGGCTTGAACTTGTCGTCAAAGCTTTTAAACTTGGCTATATCATTAACGATGTGGGATGTAGCTCCAGTATCAACCATCAAGCCCTTCTCGTTGATGCTGCGCGCTGGCTGCTGATCCCCGATGTCTGGGTCCTTGATCTTGAAGGCATAATCCTTTGTATCTGTTACCCCGGATCCGTTGCAGCTGTCATCTGCGGCTTTCCTCGCTCCATCTTGTTTATCTTTGCGTCTACAAGTGGCATCGCCGTGGGTGTCACTCCTACAGTGACTGCACCATGTCTTTCGGCGGCATGCTCTCGCTCGGTGACCCTTCATGCCACACTTGAAACATACAATGTCCGCATCTTCATTATTCCTGTCCCGTGCACTTGACTTGGCGGGCCTCCGTCCGGCTCTCGCCACGGTCTTCATCACATTGTCACTGGACTCCGCTGCTGTTAGCTTCTCTGTGGCTTCAAAACTGCGTAGTTTTGTTTTGAATTCCGCAAATGTTACATTATCCTCATTATTTGCAACATATACTGCAAATGGCTTAAAACTTTCTGGAAGCCCTTTTAAGACCATAGCAATAAGCAGACCATCTCCCAATGTTTCTCCTGCGTTGCGCAGCGCCGTAATGGCGGTCTCTGCCCTGATGATATAGTCTGTTACCGTCTCGCTGCTCGTCTTTTGAAGTGATGTCAGCGTGGTGTAAAGGTTGATAATGCGGGGCTTCCCCTTCCCGGCATAATATTCCCTCAAAATTTTCAGTGCTTTTCTTGCATTGTCAGGCGCTTCTCTCATAATTAATGAGAGGCTTTTATCATCCAAAAGTTGAATCAACTCGGCGTACGCATCGGCATTCTTCTTACCGTCAGCCGCCACCTCATCTTGGCCGTTAGGTTCTCTCAGAACCGTGTTCTTTAATCCTAATAAATGCAAATGTCCCAGCACTTTAGTCTCCCATAATTCATACTTGGTTTCATCTCCGTCGAACATGAGTCGAGACGACCTGCTTGTTCCTCGTGCCTCCATGATGCTATCGTTAGCCGTTAGCACGCTGTCCGTCGCGACTTTCTACCGGCGATTAAACATCATAACAACTATTCCCCGAGTTGCTCCTGGGCCCATAACCTGTTGAGCTTCGAGGCTTCATCAGCGTTGAATTCGGGAATAATTTGGCGGAGGCAATAATATGCTTCAATAACTTTTGGCATATTTATTGTGGGACTCAACATGACCCGACATCTTCCTCTTTGTCAGTCAAGGAGGGAATAATAAAAGAAAACAATCTGAACCCCTGGACGTACCGTACAGACCTGCGCCTCATCGTGGCGAAAACAAAACACTGCACCCTGGCAAACAACAGCACAACCACATCTGAGTACACTCAATAACAGAATGTCTTTTAACACTTTTTTCACCTGAAAAAAACGCCCTGAGCTGCAAAAAAGACGCCGACGACGGCGTTAAAAAAGAAACCCTCAGGACGTTTTTGAAAACACGGTCTACTCCATAGGATTATTATGTAAAACAGACGCTGACAGCTTCAAAAAAGACGCTATGTGTGAACATAGCCGTACGCGCGAAAGGGTGTGATAGTTGGGCCATGGAAGAAATTCTGCAAATTTATTTGGCGACCCAAATAAAATCTCCTGCGACCCACCTGTGGGTCGCGACCCAGTCGTTGGGAAACACTACTTTAAAACACTTTGCAGTCTGAGTCATCTTACATGTGTGCTGTATCACACTGCAGCACTTAATTTTTCTATTAAGATATTTATTTTGTTAAGGAAAAGGGACTGAAAAAGGATTTATCTTAATTTTACTCATAAATATATTTTGATGTTGAAAAAAGATTGTATCATTATAACTGTTTTGAATGTTCTACCTCAGATTTGTGAAATGTTCCGCTGTTTGGCAGCGGAACATTTCACAATGGTCTCGTTCGTTTGTACTACGTTTGTGTCGGTTTGTGCCGTACAAATTTTCGTTTGTGCTGCTATGGTTTTTGAGATATAAACATTGCATTTTTAGGCGATGACGTCACCCAGCACCCCAAGCTTCTCCGAATTGCTCCAAAATGGTCTCGTTCGTTTGTGCTACGTTTGTGCTGGTTTGTGCCATGATAATTTTCGTTAGTGCGGTCATGCTTTGGATAAACACTGTACTTCATGGCAAAAATTCTGTGACAACTTCCAGAACGCTGCTTTCTCCATAACGTATTAAAAAGTGTTAAAATCTCTCACAGAATACAACAGATATTTCCATTTAAAATCCATAGGCTAATGGAATTACAATAAAGATGAAATGCAGTTCTATATGACAACAGGCTATTGGAAAATTATCAATTCCATATAAAGGTAAATTTATTATTCTGTAACATTAGATTATCTACAATTTGTACAAGTCATTGCAAGTGTGAAATAGTCACTGTATTCTCATTTATTCTCAGTCACAACCCAACTAGGCTTCATTATGTCAGGCATGCTCTCTGTTTATGTGCGACGTCACATAGCTAGTGAGCTGCCCGGTTGCCTTGGCAACGATAAACTAAAGCGGCTAGTCAGCCGTTCAATCTCTGGCTTAACTGTTAACATTCTATTACAGTTACGGGAAACATAAATAATCAAACTACACAGCATATAACATAAAAACAGTCTGTTATTGGATTACTGTCATTGAATTGGTATCCGTGGAGCTAGGCAAGCGTTACATCTGACTCACTCCTACTCGTTTTGATCGCAGGTTTGACAACGTAAATGGCAAGCTAATGGCTAGCAAGCTACCATACGCATATCGGTAACATTTTAATGATTCTGCTATAGACTGATATAGTAATAACAACGAGCTACATGACAGTAACAGTTTCACTACCCAGACGACGTACGCTAATAATACAATGTACGAGTGGTTATTGTGATATCTACCCACCTGAAAGAATGAATGAACAAATATTTGTGGGTCGGCTGATTTTTTTTTACTTCAGTTCATGTTAACTGCCAACCGAAGAACACAGCGCGTTCCCACAGCTTAAATACCCGCAGGTGGTCTCGTGCGTTCTACACTCAAATAGAGCAGTTATACAGTACAGGAAAAAATGAAATGGGGCGGTGTCTATAGACATTCAAGACCTATATGTATACCTACAGGACCACACACGTATGGCTTATGTTTATTAAACATATTAAATATTACATGACATGAAATACCCTGTAACTAACGTTAACCAGCTAATTAGCAAATGCAACTCAGGCCTTGTAAGTAATTAGCTGGCTTAAAAAACAGCTACAAGTGCTTGTCATTTTTAAGTGTTGGATATTTCGAAATAGCGCTGCAACGTAAGTTTACTGGGATCCCATGTAATGTTATTGCTCTTGGCATTGAAGCGCTCTGTGTAGGCCTATCAGGAAATAATGTAAGTTTTTTCAGGGCACCTACCAGCAAAACGTTGCACAGCAGAAGCCACTTTCTTCGTTATGGAGAAAGCAGCGTTCTGGAAGTTGTCACAGAATTTTTTCCATGAAGTACAGTGTTTATCCAAAGCATGACCACACGAACGAAAATCATCATGGCACAAACCAGCACAAACGTAGCAGAAACTAACGTGACCATTTAGGAACGATTCGGAAGAGGTTGAGGTGCTGGGTGACCTCATCGCCCAAAATGCAATGTTTATATCTACAAATCCATAGCAGCACAAACGAAAATTTTTACGGCACAAACGTAGCACAAACGAACGAGACCATTTTGGAGCAATTCGCAGAAGCTTGGGGTGCTGGGTGACGTCATCGCCTAAAAATGCAATGTTCATATCTAAAAAACCATAGCAGCACAAACGAAAAATTTTACGGCACAACCCGGCACAAACGAACAGCAATACCATTTCGAACTTTTTAAATACTTGGGGTGCCAACTTCACGCAGGTCCTGCCTGTTACCTACTCTGCCTGTTCTGGTTTTGCGATTTTTTCCAGACATCTTTAATAAAGCCCTTTGGAACCTGAAGCTCTTGTGTCCGCCCTTGACTCTTAACATGAGCCCTGACATTCTCCTACTTTACTGCCTTTGTGTGTCATGAAGCGTGCACCAGAAATGACCCCAGCTTCGCTCTTCTCAGTAACACCAGTGCTCCAGCCAAGGAGAAGCCATTCAGTCAGCATTTAGAGCTAAGCCACTGGAAGAGATAAAAGCCTACCTGAAAGACAGTGGGATTTGCTACAAATGCTGTGCATCCTCCACTCACCTTGCCAGGGACTGCAAAGTCATCGTCAAATGGAGCAAGTGCTAAAGTGATTGCCATGTTGCAGCAATTCAATTCAATTCAATTTTATTTGTATAGCGCTTTTTACAACACGTTGTCACTACGAAGCTTTACATTGTTCCCAAGCCAGAGACCCCCTGAGAGCAAGCCTAAGGCAACAGTGGCAAAGAAAAACTCCCTAATTTACAGGAAGGAACCTTGAGCAGAACCTGGCTCAGAGGGGGAGCCCATCTGCTTCTGCCTGGCCCCGGGCAGATAGAATTACATAGAATACTTAAAATTGTACAATGTACTTTAAGACATTTGAGTTATAATAAACAGTAGTAAATAACACAGTAATTATAAAATGTATCCTAGAGAATGTCCGGTTCTTGGCACGCAGTTGGCTTGATAAGCAGGGCAGTGAGGTAGCAGGACTGGAGATTGGCATGTGATGCTTGGACTACAGCTCCAGGCAGGAAGCCAGAGCAGGAACAGGAAACAAATACAAAACAATGATTAGTGGATGGTAAGAATGACAGGAATGTACAGCAGAGAGGCAGGAGAGGAGGGGCAGGGAAATAGGTGCCAATGTGCAACAAGGAAAAACCCCGGCAGGCTAACATTATGGCAGCGTAACTAGGGGAGGGGAGGCAAGGAACTGGAATAGTCATGAGGATGACCCTAAGGCAGTCAACACCAGGTCACAGCACAGAGTCCATGTCATGACAGCAATGACCACTTAGCCCGACAGAGACTCTATGATCCATGCCAGCACCAGGCCATGTCCCTCAGCTGAAGGATTTACTGTATAGATATGTTTTGAGCCTAGATATAAAGGTGGCGAGAGAGTCTGCTCCCCGAACCTCGGTGGATAAACTGTTCCACAGGAGAGGGGCTTGATAGGAAAAGGCTCTACCTCCTATAGTAGTTCTGCCCACTCTTGGAACGATGAGAAGCCTGGCATTTTGAGAACAAAGGGCTCTTTGTGGAAGGTATGGATGAAGAAGGTCCTTAAGATAGGGAGGGGCAAGCCCATTTAAAGCCTTAAATGTGAGTAAGAGTATTTTAAAATCAATCTGGTATTTAATGGGTAGCCACTGGAGAGAGGAGTAATGTGCTCAAAACGTTTAGTTCTAGTTAAGATTCGAGCAGCTGCATTTTGTACCAGCTGAAGGGGTTTTAGTGAGACATTTGCACATCCTGACAAGAGGGTATTACAGTAGTCTAATCTGGATGTTACAAAGGCGTGGATTAACTTTTCAGCATCATTAATTGATACAATTTTCCTGATTTTGGCTATATTTCTCAGATGGAAGAAGGCTGTCCTAGAGGTGTTAGTTATGTGAGTTTCAAAAGAGAACTCAGGACCTGATTGAATTTTGGCCAATTACCAATATTTTGGTTTTGTCTGAGAAAATTTCAGGCCATCCAATTCTTTACATCTGTTAGGTAGGCCTCCATGTTTGACATATTCAGAGGGACATCAGGTTTGACTGATATGTATAACTGAGTGTCATCCGCATAACAGTGGAAGCTAATGTCATGTTTACGGATGATAGGCCTGCACGATATGAGGAAAATCTACGATGTGCGATAACATTGTTCAATATTGCGATGACGATATGACTTGCGATAAACAAATATTGAAGTGTGCATATTAGCTATACAGTTCCTATGGCTTCCTGCTTTAATAGGTACACTGCTAAGTACATAGACCCCAAACATTGAATAAAGAAATGAAATAAATTATTTCGAACATGCTTTTATTGAACAAATTGCACATGAATACCCAACCAATTAAACAGAACATTAATTTAAATAAGACATAACTATAAGAAATTAAAGTTTAATTTCCCTGCTCCCTTTAAAATATTTTCTTCTAAACCAGACGTGCCCAAATTCTTTCCTATGAAGGGCCAAAAATTAATCTGGATGGAGGGCCGTGGGCCAAAAATAAATGTTGGTGTGATGTGAAATTACATTACATTAAAATGTATTATATTTTATAGAAAATTAACATTCTAAATCTAAAATAAAATTTCAAAATAATAAAATTATAACATTACTCTTTAATCTGCTTAATAGTAAATTTTATTAATTTGCAGAGATGATTGTCAAAAACATAGAACATCCATATGCTTTTTTTTGGAGCATAAACATATTTAAAAGGAAAGACACCTTTCTGACTGAAGGTGCATGCAACTCAAGATGCTTTAGAAAGTTAAGTTGAAGACAGCTGTATTGTCCACCTTTGTAATCAAGAGTGGAAATTTGACTTCATCTTGAAAAATTGACAAAAAGTTTAACATCATAGTGACATTGAGCAATGTTTAGGTTACACATCATCACAAAATGCCCCTATATGGTAGCTAATGAGCCATAATATCAAAACGAAAATGATCTTCTTATTCACAGGGTCACTCGGAATGATTTGGTAATTTCGTTCCATAGTAACGCTGTCTAACTATTAACACCAACAACAGATTATTGGTCGGAAATACAACAGAATCCGCTAACCTGGGCTGCCAGGTTTGGCATAATTATTTTTCCTAATTGGTAGTGATTACGCACTGACTTGTGTGACTGAAATGGCAATAGTTTCGTTTCCTTACTTAGATCGCGTCAACTTAACAAAATAAAACATGCACTTTAGCCATCAATTTCAACACTCGTTCCTGCACAGAATTAGCCACGGTTTGTTTCCACAGTTAGCACATTATTTTTTGCGGCTCCAGACAGATTTTTTTTCTTTCTGGCCAAAAATGGCTCTTTAGATAGTAAAGGTTGCCAAACCCTCCAATAGAGGGTTACGTACCTTGCCCAAAGGTACAGCAGCCTGAGTGGGGAATTTAACCGGCAACCTTTCGGTTACAAGTCCTGCTCCTTAACCACTATGCTATAGCTGAAGCTTGTGTGAAATCCCTGTTTATTTGCATCATGAACTTGCATGTGTGTAAACTTGGGGGTGTTTGTGAGGCAGTGTGTGTGCATGTGCACGCGCGCGCATGTGTGTGTGTGTGTGTGTGTGTGAATGTATGCATGTTACAGAGTGTGCGTGTGTATACGCTTGTTAGTGTGTGTTACAGTGAGTAATGAGTTGAGTGTTCGTGTGTGCATATTTGTATGTGTGTGTGTGAGGTATAAGAGTCTACTCCAACTGGCAAAGGGACACTGAGTTTTTCTTGTTCCAAAGCCCAACCCCAGGATAGACGGGTTGAGTGAAGGTGGTGTGGAATCTGTGCAGGATGGTCAGTGCGTCACAGGAAACGCTGTAGAAGGACAGAGTGCCAGCCGGCCAGTCCAGATACACTCCTACTCTGCAAGAGGGGGAGGGGGGTGCGGGTATGTCTGTTCTTTTCTTATTGTAACAGACATGGTAACGGTCAGAAAAGCAGCGCAGATTCCAGGAGTTTACATTCCCTCCAAGCTTACAGTCATCACTCGCTCCTTTCCTGCTGATTCCTTTATATGTCACTGCTACAGAAACACCCTCTTTCTTCCACTCAGCCTCCCAGTAACAGCGAGTCCCAGACAGACCCTCTCTGCACAGCACCTGGTACACAGAGTCAAATCTCTCAGGGTGATCAGGATATGGCTGGTCGTGTGTGTCTGTCACCTTCCTGTCCCCCTCAGACAGAGACAGCTCTCTGTGGACTGTATTAGGGTCCAGTGTGAGCTGACAGGCATCTGCAGACAGGAAGATATTATTATTAATATTCATATAATTATGTGTGTGTCTGTGTTTCTATGTATGAGAGAAAGAAAAACAGGTTTCTGTTTATTGGTGTATCATTTACTTGTTTCCTTATTTTGGTGTATGTGGGCATGTTTGTATACACTATCTGTACATATACACTCTTGTCAAATGGACAGACTGAGAAAATAAGGCATATAAACACACTGTAGTATGTGGCATATAGCATGGTACAGTATGCATGCTTGCACATGCTTCTGTATAGATACAGATGTGTATGACTGTGAGTGACTGTAAAAGTGTGTCTGTTTTTTGAGTGTCTCTGGTCTTAATATGAAAGAGACAGAGAGAAGACAATGACTAAACAGGAGAAGGGAGACAGAGAAAAGAGTAATGTAGAAAGAAGGAGAGAGAGGAGAGGAATTTGAAAAAACGTCTTTTCTCCTCTTTGTCCTCAATCCCTACACTAGGGCTGGGCGGTATGGCCGTACTGGTATATCGTACAGCTATTTTAGTGCAAGAACAGCCATCCCCGGTTTGTGGTATTAGGTTTCTTCCTGTATTGTTTTCGCTTTATTCATACCTGATGCAGGAGCACACCTCCAAAGTTCAATGAAATGCTTCCGGGGAAGAAAAATTTCACTCGTATCTATATGTTGGTTAACTTACCTATTAGCTTTGAAAAACACATAGCATATGTTTTCACTCTTTATCTTTGTAGCAATGTGTTTCCATCTACCACATGGAAGCAGCATAGTGCTGTTATCAACATTGAATAGATACGAGCAGTGGCGGCGGGTGAGCTGGAAACAGGGGAAGCCCGAACGCTACCTTTAAATGTGTCATTACTTTCAAACTGTTCCCCTTTATCCTCATTAACAATAAAACAAATAATTCACAGAATAATTGACACCCATCAGAATAAATGATTATGTTTGTGAAACACCACAGATTGTCTGAAATTTGTGTGCTATTACAAAAGCTACAGCATGAGATTGTTTAATCAACAAGGATGGCAATTTGAATAATTAAGTGGTAATCCCAGAGTTTTCTCTTAAATGTTTCACATGATAGCTTTCTTGTGTTAGAAAATTCAAATTACAAAACGGAGCTAAATTTAGTTAAATCAATTTAAATGACTGAGAATAAACTTTTAGGTTAGGTTGAGTGCAATGAACAATATCGTTTAGAACACAGACCTCACAAAAGCTGTGATGTGTCATGAGCATTTAACGTAATTTAAATCGATAAATGCCATCCTTGTTAATTAAACAATCTCACATTGTAGCTTTCTTAAACACACAAACTACAAACAATCAGTTGTGTTTCGCAAGCATAATCATTTATTCTATTGGAATAATTGGTGTCAATTATTCTGTGAATTATTTGTTTTATTGTTAATGAGGATAAAAGGAAACAGGTTGAAAGTAATGATAGATTTAAAGGTAGTGTTCGGGCTTCCCCTGTTTCCAGCTCACCCGCCGCCACTGCTCGTATCTATTCAATGTTGATAACAGCACTATGCTGCTTCCATGTGGTAGATGGAAACACATTGCTACAAAGATAAAGAGTGAAAACATATGCTACGTGTTTTTCAAAGCTAATAGGTAGCTAATAGGTTTCCAGTTCACCTGCCGTCCCTGGATACAAGTGGCGTTTTTTCCCCCGGAAGCATTTCACATGGCCTTGGAAAAGTAGAGGTGTGCTCCCGCATCAGGTATAACTAAAGCAAAAACAATACGGGAAGAAACCTAACGCTGCATACCAGGGATAGCTGTTATTGCGCTAAAAATAGCTATTCGATATACCGGTATGGCTATACCGCCCAGCCCTACCCTACACTTACATTTCCTTAGTCCTGGTTTGTTCCTGTTCTCTCCTCCATGGTCCACACTGTAGGAACAGCACAAGAACAGACAGTAACTTGATGACACACAACCTGGCTATAAGGTGCAGTGTGGAAACTTAGAGCCCTGTGACAATAGAACAGCTCTACACATTCTCACACCACTGCTGTTCTCTGTACTTACAGCAGCGTCTGCAGTTTACAGCTGGGGTCCTCCTGTAGTGCTGAGAGCACTCTCAATCCTGAGTCCCCTGGGTGATTGTAGCTCAGATCCAGCTCTCTCAGGTGTGAGAGGTTTGATTGCAGAGCTGAAGCCAGAAAAGCACAGCCTCTCTCTGTAACTC
The DNA here is from genome assembly GCF_013368585.1 of Megalops cyprinoides. Taxonomy (NCBI): domain Eukaryota; kingdom Metazoa; phylum Chordata; class Actinopteri; order Elopiformes; family Megalopidae; genus Megalops; species Megalops cyprinoides. Next base: position 25,474,700 of record NC_050590.1, on the reverse strand, counting down.
GACACCCTGACAGCCTGCAGAGAGAAGGATATATTGACAACTCTTCACTGTCCCAGCTCTGGCCAACCCACATAGATTGCACACATCAGCAGTAGTGTGTTCCTCACCCCAGTCTCTGCAGTTTACAGTGTGGGTCCTCCAGTCCAGCAGAGAGCGCTCTCACTCCTGAATCCTGCAGATCATTGTCTCTGAGCTCCAGAAATCTCAGCTCTGCGTTGGGTGAACACAGGACTGAGGCCAGAGTATCACAGCAGCCCTCTGTGAGATTACAGTCCATCAAACTGTGGACAGGAGGAGACAAGATCTCTATTCATTATAAACACACACACACACACACACACACACACACACACACACACACACACACACATACATACACACACAAAACACCATTTAGCAGATGCTCTTACCTAGAGCGACTTACAAATAAGTGCATCACTATGCGAAGACTTTTTACACACACACACACACACACACACACACACACACACACACACACACACACACACTCTCTATCTGAAATTATACTACCTAAAAATGTACGCACTTGTATGGGTGTACAGTGCACTGTGACTATTAGTCTGTCATGGAGAAAATGCCACTTGGATAGAGGTGATACGGATTACCTACAATAATGTATGTGAAAGTATTCAAGCCTTCATAATACATTTGCATAACCTTTCTCTTTGACTTCACCTCAAAAAAGGTTTCTACACAGGCTGAACAAAGCGCTATTTTCCTTTTGAAAGTCTTTCATTCAGTGAATCATAATTGCAATACAATTACCTGACATTTGTATTCAATATTTTGCTCAATTACATTTGAAATTAAAAATAGTGGAAAAAGTTGCCTCCTTTATAAGGTAATCAAATGTTTATTGCACTTTTACATACAGCTTTAAAAGAATTGTATTTTTTCATTTTTACTCTTAAACTCAATCTGGAGAAGACTGAGCTTCTCTTTTTTCCATCAAAGAACTCCCCAACAATCAATGCTCCAATCACCATTGAGGGTTCTGTGGTGGCCCCCTCCAGGTCAGCCAAAAACCTGGCTGTGACCCTGGATGACTAGTTAACCTTCACAGGCCACATTGCGGTGGTCACCCGGTCCTGCAGATTCTCCCTCTACAACATCAGGAGGATCCACCCTTTCCTTACCCAACAAGCAACCCACCTCCTGGTTCAAGCACTAGTCATCTCCCGCCTTGACAACAGCTTACTGGCTGGCTTACCGGCCTGCGCTATCAGGCCACTTCAGCTGGTTCAGAATGCTCCTGCACACCTAGTGTTCAACCTCCCAAAACATTCTCATGTAACTCCGCTACTCACTGCACTTCACTGGCTTCCGGTGGCAGCCTGCATCCAGTTTAAGACACTGGTACTGGCTTACCAGGCCACAAGAGGCTCCGCCCCGTCCTACCTTCAGTTTCTGATCACTCTATACACTCCAACTAGATGTCTCCGCTCCACCTCCTCTGGGCAGCTGGCGGTCCCCTCACTTCGGGAACCTGGCAGCCATTCACACTCGGCCATGTCTTTTTTCTGCCCTCGTTCCGCGGTGGTGGAATGACCTTCCTCACCCAATCAGAACTGCGGAATCACTCGGCATGTTCCGCAGGAGCCTGAAAACCCACCTTTTCAGAATCCACCTGTCCCCTATTGTGTATCCTTTCTGTTAGGTTTCTATTAAAAAAAACCTGTACCCTGTCTCTATGTTGCAGGTTTGTTTGCAGATTTCTGTTTTATTGTCGCAGGATATACAGGAGCACGGTACTGTAAATAATTAATTTGCATTCCTACTGTGATCTTTTGTCTATGAAGAAGTCAGCTAAACCTGTTTGATGTACTAACTGTAAGTCGCTTTGGTTTAAAAGCGTCTGCGAAATGCCACATTGTAAATTGTGCTCTGATCAACTGAATACATGATTGTGGAAAAAAAAATCAAAACTATGTATAGTTTGTTTTAATGTCATGCACCATTCAGCATTTAGACAAATAAAGGTTGTTTTGATGTCAAGAATATCTTTGCTTATTCTAATTATGTCAATTTACTCTCATCTACCAGTGTGATCATTTTATAACTCAACATTTTTAACATTTTTTCCCCTTTATTGCAAACCCAGTTTTTGGAATTGCCAACTGTCCATTTGGCTCATCTCATTGTGACAACCTCTGTACTTGGGCAGGAGAACTAAAGGCAAAACATACTTGCACACAGAAAGCAAACTATCTCCAAATCCTGTTTATAAATACAGATTCAAGCTCAACAGCGAAATAATATGTCCAGCTGACACACTAGAGATCACAGCGGCTAAGAGGCAGCGCTATATTTGATCTACACTCAAAGTAATTACAAAGTAAACAGGCTGTGTGGACATGCACAAATGTACACATACAGTGGTCAAACATTCCCAAAAGACAGCTTGCGTCCAGTTGGCACATATGACCAGAGATGTACAGATTCTCCTGAAAACTGAATATTATGGTTCGGAATTGGTCACCTGGCAATCCTAAAGCTCAAATGAAATGTGTTTTATCCTGCTTTGCTGTGACAGAGGAGTATAAAGAGAGTGGTGGAACTAATGTGGACAGATAAGGCTGAGAGAAGGGAGTAGACTAATATTTATACACAAATTCCTGCTCTGTACTTACACCAGCGTTTCCATTTTAGAGCTGGAGTCCTTCAGTCCAGCAGAGAGTGCTCTTACTCCTGAGTCTCCTGGGTGATTGTAGCTCAGATCCAGCTCTCTCAGGTGTGAAGAGTTTGAATGCAGAGCTGAAGCCAGAGAAGTACAGCCTCTTTCTGTGATTCGACAGCCTGACAGCCTGCAGAGAGAAGGACATGAGAGTCCCAAACCGCAAGGGTGAGACACATGGCACTTTATTATAGGTAGGATGCTTAGTTTTTTCCTGACCATGTGACCTGGAAGGCATTTAGCCTGTATTTTACTCTGCGTCCTCAAGGCACAACTGGAGGCACTCTAATTTGATCAGGTAATTAGCATATAAACGTTACAGACCTTACAGTAGGTAAATACAAAATAACAAATGGACTATGATTCAGAGTGTGTTCAACAACTACACAACACTAAAAAACACAATACTTTATTCCCTTTTGTTTAAATAGCTTGCATAGATGTTCCTCATGGTTATAACAATGCACCTGGAAAGTGGATAGCTAGGGAAATGATGGCACAGAACTGTGCAGAAAGATTAATAAAAGATCAATAACCGATTAGCTACTGAAACAGAATATCATCGTGGTCACCTGGCCACCTGAATGGTGTCACGTTCTCATTTAGCCTCACTTACTAGATGTGCGACTTCAGCCACATGCTGAGACAATGCAATCATCCAACATATTTGAGATGGATTTGTATAGGAAAATGTATAAAAATTACATGCTCCTATGCATGCAGCTACCCTTTTTAATGCTTGTGATTAGCTGTGATGTGCATATGCAAAACCAAAGCTGGAATGACAAATGAGAAATTTGGTCACCACTCCTCAAATCCCTAAATTTGCCAATAAGAAAGCGTGAGCTATCCCACAAACAAATACACATGCAAGGCATAGACCATAGACCAAACATACATAGACTAACAATAATAGTTACTTTCTTCTTGTTTTTAATTTTCCTTTTATCTTTATTATAATTGTTAATTAGTTTGTTTATTTCTGCTACCATCATCATAAATACTAATTTCACAAAGATGATTATATAACACTCTAGAAACATTCCTCAGATCAGTAAAACAGTTTCTTTTACTGAAGATTCAAGGAAGACAAACAGGCTTGGTACAAGAGTTCACACACACTAAGCAACTCAGGACAGCAAATACATGGACAAGGGCAGGGCATCAATAACAGAAACACAGGTGAAATCAACACAGGTGGAGGGCATTAACTAAATGAAGGACATGGAACACAGAAAGTTATGAGGCCACCTGGTGGTCATCTCAGGAAGCAGCAGCCAATCTCTGACATCCTATTCATCTGCGTCCTGTGTATTTGGTATTGACGTTACTTATGCTGTTCTATCATCAGTTTCTGTTTGTTATATTTATGTCCATGTATTTGTTCATTCTATTTGTTCTGTTTGTCTATCTGGTAATAACAGAGCTGGGGTAGGGTGGGTGTTGGTAATGGTTTTGAGTTGGGGGATACAGTGGATGGACACGGAATGTATTTTGGTTGGGGCAAGAGGAGGAGGGTGTATGTGTTTGGAGCGGTTTCATCTTTTGAATGTATAGAATTAGAAATAAAAAACAAAAGAGACACTGAAGTATGTATAAT